>NC_140991.1:241663037-241861037 GCF_052327205.1 Somniosus microcephalus | reverse complement strand
TGTGTTTCCTACATTACAACAGTGACTACACTTCAAAAAGTACTTGTTAATGTGTTAAGAATGACCAGGGTCAAATATGTTAAGGATGACCAGGGTCAAATGTATCAATAACAAAATCAAATAACTTAGTTAAATGCTTGGACATACTTTTCGCAGAGCTATCGCGGTGAGTGCGGATTTAATGCAAGGGAGCTGAATACGTTCCTGAGCGTGATAAACATGTCTACATAGGTTAGGTGTGTCATTTGCGTTTGTGTCACTCAGTCACTATGGTCTCATGGAGCTTGCTTCATCACCTTCAGGGACTAGAGAGGAATTTCCCAGAGTTCTTGTTAAATTAGTGTAAGGTTTTTTATACTAGTATTTTGCCTCTCCAGGAAGATCGCATGACTGCAAGGGGGGTAGCATTGATGGTGTGCAGAAGTTGCGTCATGCTGGGATGGGATGGGCTCGATAGAACAGCTGGTCTTTTGTTGTCTTTTTTCATTTGTTCATGTGAATTGAACAGCAATTGGGGCTGGGAGTTATACGCACATCAACTGATGCTAACTAATATTATTAAAGTCAGTGGGAAAATAGGCAGAGAAGGTAAGAACCTATCAAAGAGATGGGGAAAATAACTGAAATAATTCTCTCTCTCTCTCTCTCTCTCTCTCTCTCTCTCTCTCTCTCTCTCAGCTGCCCACAATTTTTCCGTGGTTGGCAAGCGAGGCTCACCTGCCGACAGCACAGACTCATAAAATGAACCCCTTTAAACTGTTACTTCTTAAAGCCTTCAGTGTAACTTGATGCTAGTGGGAAGGGAAAGGTTTACCAGCTGCAGTACAAAAATCGATAATATATTAATATTCTATATATTGTGACTTCCTGTCAACATTTCCTTTATAAATTCTTGTGTCTGCATTTATAATGTAAACTTGTCACTGTAATTACATCCTCCTGCCAGTGGTGGTGCTGTAGAATCTCGGTTTTGCACCTCCCAGTTCCTCGGCCTTTATTGCAGAGAAACTTCTATGCTACAATCAACTTTGCTCCTCTGCTTCCCAAATTATTGACCGGTTTGCTACTTAACTATAAATTATAATATCAAATCCCAAAGTATTGCATAAAAATAACGAGAGAATATATGACTTTAAAATGACAACTGAATTACATCTGTCCTCTCAGGTTCACTTATCCCCACCCTCTAACCTTGACTCGATGTGCAACATCATGGGAGACTAGTGAATTTGAATTATTTTAGAGTAGCTCTGTTATTTATCATGCACAGTCTATTGATAGTAATCTCCATGTATTATGGTTTGTCTATTTAATAAATGTTCCCCTTTACTGTATTTAAATTGTCGATCTATCCATTGTATCTAGCTATTCTATATGTCCTCTTTATAAATATTTAGCTAGTTATCTATTGCTGCTGTTATACTTTAAGGCATAGGTTTTCAACTATGGTCTGTAAGGGGTTTGCGAGGAGGTCAATGGATTTCTGAAGTTTTCTGTATTTGTTGACTTACTAGTGTCTTTCTATTGCTGTATAACATTAAAACACATTTTATGCAACAATTGCAGTCTTTTTCTTTGGGTGGCTGACACTGTCTCTTGGAAGTTTGGACAGAGTTTATCTGAATGTTGTCTGTATTTACATGGGGTTCTCAGGCATGCCCTATTATTTACAGAAAAATCCAAAAACTACTGCCTTAACATCCAATCTGTGTTTTTAAATTCAGTACTCCATTACACAGGTCTGATGCTGGGAGCATCAAAGTCTAGGTGCTAAAAATTCGGGGGCTTAATGCCACCCATTACCGGCAAAAAATGGCGAAAAGAGGGCGGTCGCCGCTCTTTCGCCAGCTGGTGGCTGGTCCCGTGGCGCCCTTCATTTTCCCAGGCCTGGTAGCGCTGCCATTAAGAAGTATCGCCCTGCTAGGAAAAATGAGGGAGTAGTTACGTGCATGCTGACTTACCGTCGCCACAGCAAACTTGGACCGTTGCGCTCGCTGGGTCCTAAGCACGCCAGTTAAACCCAGCATGCAAGGAGAGTCACAGAGGCACTGTCAGCACCTCTTAAGGGGACACACACATCTTTCAGGTAAGTTTGCATTTAAGCTTTTGGACTGGGTTTTTTGATTTTACTGAAGTAGTGGCTTGCTGCAATACATGTCAGAAGTTTATTTTTAAGTGTGTAGGGAATGCTGCTGGAGACAGAAAATGCTGCAAATACTCAGTAGGTCAGGCAACATCCGTGGAGAGAGAATCCGAGTTCACGTCTTGGGTCAAGATGCTGTAAGACCTGCTGAGTATTTCCAGGATTTTATGCTGTCATTTCAGATTTACAGCATCTGCTCGCAAAAGGAGGAGGAAGACTCAGAAGAGGAGGATGCCAAAGAGGAGGAAGCGGAAGGAAGGAGGCAACCCAGGTTTTGAAAGAGGTGGCTATAGAGATGGTGGATGCATTGGTTGTCATTTTCCAAAATTCCTTAAATTCTGGATCAGTTCCCGCGGATTGGAAGGTAACAAATGTAATCCTACTATTTAAGAAAGGAGGGAGAGAGAAAACGGGGAACGACAGACCACAGGAAACGGGGAGTAGCATCCGCAGTATTTTGCTTTTGAACTACAGACCAGTTAGCCTGACATCAGTAGTAGGGAAAATGCTAGAATCTGTTATTAAGGACGTGGTAACAGGGCACTTTGAAAATAATAACAGGATTGAGCAGAGTCAACATGGATTTATGAAAGGAAATAGTGTTTGACAAATCTGTTGGAGTTTTTGAAGTTGTAACTAGCAGAATAGATGAGGGCGAACCAGTGGATGTGGTGTATTTGGATTTTCAGAAGGCATTCGATAAGGTGCCAGACAAGAGGTTATTAAACAAAATTAGGGCTCATGGGATTGGGGGTAATATATTAGCATGGATTGAGGATTGGTTAACGGACAGAAAACAGAGAGTAGGAATAAACGGGTCATTTTCGGGTTGGCAGGCTGCAACTAGTCGGGTACCGCAAGGATCAGTGCTTGGGCCTCAGCTATTCACAATCTACATCAATGATTTGGATGAGGGGACCAAATGTAATATATCCAAGTTTGCTGATGATCCAAAGCTGGGTGGGAATGTAAGTTGTGAGGAGGCTGCAAGGAGGCTTCAAGGGGATATAGACCGGCTAAGTGAGTGGGCAAGAACCTGGCAAATGGAATATAATGTGGAGAAATGTGAAGTTATCCACTTTGGTAGGAAAAATAGAAAAGCAGAGTATTTTTTAAATTGTGAGAGATTGGGAAATGTTGGTGTTCAGAGGGATCTGGGTGCCCTTGTACATGAATCACAAAATTAACATGCAGGTATAGCAAGCAATTAGGAAAGTAAATGGTATGTTGGCCTTTATTACAAGAGGATTTGAGTACAAGAGTAAAGATGTCTTACTGCAATTATTTAGGGCCCTGATGAGACGACACCTGGAGTATGGTGTACAGTTTTGGTCTCCTTACCTAAGGAAGGATATACTTGCCATAGAGGTAGTGCAACGAAGGTTCACTCGACTGGTTCCTGGGATAGGGGATTGACCTATGAGGAGAGATTGAGTAGACTAGACCTATATTCTCGAGTTTAGAAGAATGAGGTGATCTCATTGAAACATACAAAATTCTTCTAGGGTAGATGCAGGGAGGATGTTTTCCCTGGCTGGGGAGTCTAGAACCAGGGGTCACGGTCTCAGAATAAGGGGCCAACCATTTAGGACTGAGATGAGATATTTCTTCACTCAGAGGGTGGTGAATCTTTGGAATTCTCTACTCGAGGGCTGTGGAGGCTCAGTTGTTGAATATATTCGAGACAGAGATCGATAGATTTTTGAATATTAAGGGAATCAAAGGATATGGGGATAGTGCAGGAGAGTGGAGTTGAGGTAGAAGATCAGCCATGATCTTATTGAATGGTGGAGCAGCCTCGAAGGGCCAAATGGCCTAACCCAGACAGCTCTTTCCGGCCGGAATATCCGGGATGAAATCATCCGCCTGCGGTCCCAGTGACCACAACCCCAATTCCCCGCTCCACATTAGTTCCACACCTTACCTTCCCTCTGTTACTGACCATTACAGCGTTCTCTTGGCCACGATGCTGAAATAAAAGCCACCACAAAGCAAACTTTCCAATCCACCTATATACGTCTAGTCATCCAATATGACATCAAGAAATCAACTCATCACCCTTATGCATTCTCTTCGTGCCTCTCCTACTGATTTCACTCAGTGCTACCCCAGTGGCTACAGCATTGCTGCTGACTTTCAGTGGGGGACACTGCAAATGGCCTTGCTGGTCGACCTTGAGGAGCTGGTGGCTGGGTGTGTCAAATCAAGTGATGGTGTTTCTTCTACTTCGACTTTTTCTTCTTCCTCCTTCCTGGCCAACCACTGGCTGGGCAGGCTGCATTTCTTGGGTTTGTGAAATGAGAGTGGAGTTGTGACTAGGGGAGGGCGGGAAAGCAAGAGGTGCATTCCAGAAGGAGGACAACATATGAGGATACCAGCATCTTGTATCCTTTCAGCCCCGTCACTGGCCAAGGAAGTGAGGTGAGGCTAGGAATGGGAGATGTGCCTCGTGATTGGTGCAGATTGTTGGTAGGTGAGTGATTCGGATCGGGAGTCGTGCATGGAGCAGTGTGAGGCTAGTGGTGCAGTTGGTAGGAGACGGCTTTTGAAGATGCATTCGCTGACCTTGACCAGTGGTCTGAGGTCATGAAACTTCTTTGGGCATTGGAGCCAGGTGGTGGGGGCGACACTGCTGGCAGTGACGGCCTTGGTAATGTGGTCCTGCATCCTTCTTTCTGAAGGGCCTCCTGGCCCCTGTGGGTAGAGGACCTCTTGCAGTGTTGACCCCCTGCACAAAGCTGGAGAGCTGCTGGGTGCCCCTTCCCCGGTTTGCTGAGCCATTTGTGTTAGTGCTGAAGCACTTTTCCCATTTTTTTGAAGTTCAGAAGGGAATTCAGCTGTAAGTGCTGAAGACTCCCATTTGGGACTTTTAAATTTAATAAAAAAGCAGTAAGGGCTGAAAACTGCATTTTTCCCACTTCATTTTAACTTTCATTAGTTCTGAACATATTGCTCTTTTAATTCATAGCCCTTTTAATTATCCACAATTCCTTGCGAACTCCATAGCCCCGCTCCCAGAGGCTGTTTGAAGCTGGAACGTCGACTTCCATGCCTGCACTAACTCCACCAGGAGGGCATTACACAGTAAGCACTGGGCTAAAAATCATTAGCCCCCCCCCCCCCCAGCGCGAATTTTATATTAGTAGCGCTTTGTCCATTTTCAGTGGCCGTTAACCCGAGTTGCTGGACACCGGCAACTCTCGTGGCAGCCACGAATTTTCCCCCCTAGATGTTTAAATCGGAATTGGTGCGGGATTTCAAGTTTCAGGGCAGCAGGACCTTTTGATTATAGGTTGATGAATATATTTACAACAAATGTAATAAAATTCAACGACAAGGAGCTAACTTTAGTTTTAGGGCTAATTTCACATGAAGTTTTACTCACACAGGCCTAACCATTATCGGGGGCCTCAGTCATGGGTTCGGCTCTGAAACCACTGTCTGTGCCCCCAGTACAGCCACCTTCTGGGCTGGCCCCAGTGCAGCAATAGCACAAGAAGTTTTTTTTTTTTTTTTTAAAAGCCTGTCCCCACCCAGCTGCTGATGTACCTGCCCTGATTTTCCTCCTCCAGCCCACCTTTACCCTCACCTGAGTGCTCCAGTGGATTGGGCTGAGTTAGTCTATGATCTGCCCCAGCTAGTTCTCCGGCCTATTCCCCGCCCATGAGGTTAGTGCCCAGCTTGTAGCCAGCTTTCTTTGCTGTTTTTTTTCCTGTGTTTGCAAACTGTAGTTGTAATTACAGTCAACAGACAGCAGAAGAGCTAATCACAGTGCAGAAAACAGCATTAGAATAGGCCTTTTCTCCATTGGTAATCTGTACAGACTTTTCTCTATTGTTGGCATTAGCTCAATTGAAGTGATTGATTCTGCGATATTTGATATCTGTTTACCCCTCGTTATCTGTTTTATGAAGGAAAGATTTGTGTAATTGAGATATATCACATGATTCAAAATAAGGCACTATATGGTCTCAAAGTGCTTCATTTACAATGAATGTTTTTAGTTCGGTAAACATGGCAGCAATTTTGTACACGGCAAGACTCAACTATACTAGCCCACAGTTTGCGCTGAACTCGGAGCAGGCCAGGCACCTGTTGTTCGTGTGGGATAAGAGCAGGCTGGGAGTAAGGAGGAGAAATTGTTTTAAGTGTTGGCAGCCCCTGGACACGCATGGGGCTTGAGGTTAACCACAGTGTTTATAAAGCCTGTGTCCCCCACTGGTTTTATTGATAGTATGCACCCTTACCTCCCCCACTTGCTCTGAGCTCACTGTCTCGCACACTTTCTCTACCAACTCACTCCTCACATACTTGAGCCACGTAGACACTGCCCTGTGTCTGGGGGGTGTTCTAGGTAACATCAATTGCCAGTGAAAGTCTGAATTACATAATTACCCAGGTCCACAGGAAAAGCGGACAACCAGCTTATACAACCCTCGTTTTTGATGCCAAACTACAGCAGTAAAATCATCTTTCAATGGGCAAAAGTAAACACACTTGGTCAAAAAGTGCAATATCTTTGGATTTATCTGTACAATTTGTAGTACTTGAAATTGATCATTTTAACAGAACAATTGGCTGCAACATAATATTTTACAAGTCAAATGCCGTGGGGACTAGATAAGAATTTTTTGTCACAAACTGAAAGGCTGTTAGCATCAGAATGAAGGCTAGTTTGAGCCCTTGCTCACTCGCTCAATGTTCCATTGTTGTAACATCAATTATTTACAGCACGTTTGAGAGCTGATTCCCGTGCTGCCTTATTTTTGGGGGGGAAAATGTGTTTTTTCCTTCATGAACAGAACATCTTGTGCAAAACTACTTTTTTTTTGTCTCTTTGTTAAGTCCGTGGACCATCGCACCATAGTGTTTCTTCGTGTTGTTGCTGAATTCTAGATTTTTCACACTCATTGAGTAAAACCATTTAAAGCCTATTGAATGTATACTTAAAAAGTACTTTTATGGATTTTATATGAATTGCCTCTTTTCCATCTGTCATTTCTGAATAGGCACTAAACAGGGGTATAGCAGCTGTTAAAGAGGATGCCATCGAGATGCTTGCTAGCTATGGACTGGCCTACTCGCTCATGAAGTTCTTCACTGGGCCAATGAGTGACTTTAAGAACGTGGGCCTGGTATTTGTTCACAGTCGGCGAGATAGGATCAAGGCTGTCCTCTGCATGGTCACGGCTGGCACTGTGGCTGCCATCTTTCACATTCTAATAGGTAATCTTCTGTCTTCACATCCGTGACATGAATTGTAAGTTAGGTGCATGTTCGGTAATTCATTTGTGAATAAATATCAGATGTTTGATTGAGTTTCTATGCACTGATACAGGACTGCCCTGCATGCTTTTTAGTTTTTTTGACATTTAGCTGAATTCCTTTATCTTTATCATGCTCCGGGACCAGAAGTGTGTTTTAAAGAAGGAAACACTCATGATATTTTCCAGAACTTGACACTGTGTAAACAAAGCATATGAACAAACAAAATATGACATTAAAGATTTATATCAGAAGATTAGTCATAGTCATACGGCACAGAAGGAGGCCATTCGGCCCATCGAGTCCGTGCCGGCTCTCTGTAGGCAATCTAGTCAGTCCCATTCCCCCGCTCTATCCCCGTAGCCCTGCAAGTTTATTTCCCTCAAGTGCCTATCCAGTCTCCCCTTGAAAACATTGAGTGTCTCCGCTTCCACCACTTCCGTCGGCAGTGAATTCCAGGTCATCGCCACTCGCTGCGTAAAATTTTTTTTCCTCACATTCCCCCCTGTATCTCTTGCCCAAAAGTGTCCCCTAGTCCTTGTACCATCAACTAGTGGGAACAGCCTTTCCAAACTAGCTAGCCTATCCAAACCTGTCATAATCTTGTACACCTCTATCAAATCACCCCTCAACCTCCTTTGCTCTAATGAAAACAAATCCAGCTTCTCCAACCTGTCCTTGTAGCTAAGATTCCCCATCCCCAGAACCATTCTGGTAAATCTCCTCTCTACCCTCTCAAGGGCCTTCACATCCTTCCTAAAGTGTGGTGACCAGAACTGGACGCAATACTCCAGTTGTGGCCTAACCAACGCTTTATAAAGGTTCAGCATAACTTCTCTATGTTTGTACTCTCTACCTCTATTTATGAAGCTCAAGGTCCCATATGCTTTGCTAACCTCTCTCTCAATATGTCCTGCCACCTTCAGGGACCTATGCACATTAACTCCCAGGTCCCTCTGTCCCTGCACACTCTTTTAAACTGTGCTATTAAGTGTATATTGCCTCTCCCTGTTCCTTCTGTCAAAATGCATCACCTCACACTTCTCTGTATTAAATTTCATCTGCCACTTGTCTGCCCATTCTGCTAGCCTTTCTATGTCCTATTGCAGTCGATTGGTATCATCCTCACTGTTTGCCACACTCCCAAGTTTGGTGTCATCGGCAAATTTAGAAATATATATTCATTCAAAAAAAGCAGTGGCCCCAGCACTGATCCTTGAGGAACACCACTATCTACCAGTCTCCAGTCTGAAAAACAGCCATTTACCACAACTCACTGTTTTCTGTCCTTAAGCCAATTCCTTATCCAAGCTGCCACTGACCCACCTATTCCATGCGCCTCAATTTTGTTAACCAGCCTTCTATGTGGTACTTTGCCTTCTGAAAATCCATATAGACAACATCCTTTCATCAATCCTCCCTGTCACTTCATCAAAAAGTTCAATTAGATTCGTCAAACACGATCTGCCTTTTACAAATCCATGCTGGCTCTCATAGAGTCATAGAGTTATACAGCACAGAACGAGGCCCTTTGGCTCATCGTGTCCACGCCGGCCATCAAGCCCTGTCTATTCTAATCCCATTTTCCAGCACTTGGTCCGTATCCTTGTATGCTATGGCATTTCAAGTGCTCATCCAAATGCTTCTTGAATGTTGTGAGGGTTCCTGCCTCTACCACCCTTTCAGGCAGTGAGTTCCAGATTCCAACCACCCTCTAGGTGAAAAACCTTTTCCTCCAATCCCCTCTAAACCTCCTGCCCCTTACCTTGAAACTATGCTCCCTGGTTATTGACCCCTCTACTAAGGGGAAAAGTTCCTTTCTATCTACCCTATCTGTGCCCCTCATAATTTTGTACACTTCAATCAAGTCCCCCCTCAGCCTTCTCTGCTCTAAGGAAAACAACATCAGCCTGTCCAGTCTCTTCATAGCTGAACTGCTCCAGCCCAGGTAACATCCTGGTGAATCTCTTCTGCACCCTCTCCAATGCAATCACATCCATCCTATAGTGTGGCGACCAGAACTGCACACAGTATTCCAGCTGTGGCCTAACTAGCATTTTGTACAGCTCCATCATAACCTCCCTGCTCTTGCCTTCATTAGCCGAGGCATAGAATATAAGTATCCCATATGCCTTTTTAACCACCTTATCTACCTGTCCTGCTGCCTTCAGGGATCTATGTACATGCACACCAAGGTCCCTCTGATCCTCTCTCCTTCCTAGGGTCCTACCATTCATTGTGTATTCCCTTGCCTTGTTAGTCCTCCCAAAATGCATCACCTCACACTTTTCAGGGTTAAATTCCATTTGCCTCTGTTCTGCCCATCTAACCAACCCATCTATATCGTCCTGTAGCCTGAGGCTTCCCTCCTCACTATTTACCATTCCACCAATTTTTGTGTCATCTGCGAACTTACTGATCTTACCTCCTGCCTTCATATCTAAATCATTAATGTACACTACAAACGGCAAAGGACCCAGCACCGATCCCTGCGGTACACCATTGGACACAGGCTTCCAGTCACAAAAACAATCTTCGACCATCACCCTCCTGCCACTAAGCCAATTTTGGATCCAATGTGCCAAACTGCCCTGGATCCTATGGGCTCTTACCTTCTTGACCAGTCTCCCATGCGGGACTTTGTCAAAAGCCTTACTGAAGTCCATGTAGACTACATCAACTGCAGTACCCTCATCCACACACCCAGTCACCCCCTTGCAAAATTCAATCAAATTGGTTAGACATGATCACCCCCTGACAAAGCCATGCTGACTATCCTTGATTAATCCTTGCCTCTCCAAGTGGAGACTAATTCTGTCCCTCAGAATTTTTTCCATTAATTTCCCTACTACTGATGTTGGGCTCACTGGCCTGTAATTCCCTGGTTTATCCCTACTACCCTTCTTGAATAAGGGTACTACATTAGCTGTCCTCTGGCACCTCCCCTGTGGCCAGAGAGGTTCTGAAAATTTGTGTCGGGGCCCCTGCAACCTCCTCCCTTGCCTCACACAGCAGCCTGGGATACATCTCGTCTGGGCCTGGGGATTTATCCACTTTTAAGCCTGCTAAAACCGCTAGTACCTCCTCCCTCTCAATGCTAATTTGTTCAAGTATATCACAATCCCCCTGCCTGATTTCTATGCCTACATCGTCCTTCTCCATAGTGAACACAGATGCAAAATATTCATTTTAAAACCTCCCCTACATCTTCTGGCTCTACACACAGGTTGCCACTTTGGTCCCTAATGGGCCCTACTCTTTCCCTGGTTATCCTCTTGCCCTTAATATACTTATAAAAAACACCTTGGGATTTTCCTTTATTTTGCCTGCCAGTGTTTTTTCATGCCCCCTCTTCGCTCTCCTAATTTCTTTTTTAAGTACCCCCTGCACTTTCTATACTCCTAGGGCTTCCACTGTTTTTAGTGCTTTGTATCTGCCAAAAGCCTCCCTTTTTTTCCTAATCCATTCTTGTATATCCTTTGACATCCAGGGCTCCCTGAGCTTGTTGTTCCCACCCTTGACCTTTACGGGAACATGTTGGCGTTGTACTCTCTCTCTCTTTCCTTTCTGAAAGACTCCCACTGCTCTGATGTGGATTTTCCTACAAGTAGCTGATCCCAGTTCACTTTGGCCAGATCCTGCCTTATCATATTACAATTGGCCTTCCCCCAATTTAGAACCTCTATTTCCGGTCCATCTTTGTCCTTTTCCATGACTACCTTAAATCTCACCGAATTATGGTCACTGTCACCAAAATGCTCTCTACTGACACTTCTACCACTTGCCCGGCTACATTCTCTAGAATTGGGTCCAGTAGCGCCCCCTCTCTTGTAGGACTTTCTACATGCTGGCTCAAAAAGCTCTCCTGGATGCACTTTAATAATTCCGTACCCTCTAAGCCTTTCACACTCTGACTATCCCAGTTAATATTGGGGAAGTTGAAATCCCCCACTATTATTACCCTATTATTTCTACACTTCTCTGAGATTTGCCTACATATCTGTTCCTCTATCTCCCCCTGACTGTTTGGGGGCCTAAAGTACACTTCCAGCAAAGTGCTTGCCCCCTTTTGTTAGTAAGGCCATATGGCCTCATTAGAGGAACCTGCTAAGATACCATCTCTCCTTACAGCAGTAATTGACTCCTTAATTAATATTGCGACCCCCCCTTCCTCTTTTACACACCCCTCTGTCTCGCCTGAAGATTCTATACCCCGGAATATTGAGCTGCCAGTCCTGCCCCTCCCTCAACCATGTCTCTGTGATGGCAACAATATCATACTCCTATGTGTTCATCAACACATTCAATTCATCTGCCTTACTCGCGAGACTCCTTGCATTAAAATAAATGCCATCCAGCCTTGCCATACTCCTTTGTGCCATTACATATTTGCTCTGCCTTTCAGACTGACTTGTTTTCCCCTCTATATTTGGCTGTGCATCGCCCCCTACTATAGCACCACTCTATATCCCATCCCCCTGCCAAGTTAGTTTAAACTCCACCCCCCCCCCCCCCCCCCCCCCCCCAAACAGCACTAGGTAACCTCCCCGCAAGGATGTTGATCCCGTTCCGGTTCAGGTGCAACCCGTCTGACTTGTACAGGTCCCACCTTACCCAGAAGCAGACCCAGTGATCCAGGAAACTAAAACCCTCCCTTCTGCACCAACTCTTTAGCCACGCATTCATCTGCTCTATCCTCCTATTCCTATACTCATTAGGACGTGGCACCGGGAGTAATCCAGAGATTACAACCTTTGAGGTCCTGCTTTTTAATCTGCTACCTAGCTCCCTCTTTCTACCCATGTCGTTGGTACCAATGTGAACCACGACCTCTGACTGTTGCCCTCCCCCTTCAGAATGCCCTGCAGCCGTACAGTGACATCCTTGACCCTGGTATCAGGGAGGCAACATAACATCCTGGAGTCACGTCTGGGGCCACAGAAACGTCTATCTGTTTCCCTTATGATAGAATCCCCTATCACTATTGCTCTCCCACTCTTTTTCCTCCCCTCCTGTGCAGCTGAGCCATGGACTTGGCTCTTGCTGCATTCCCCTGAGAAACCATCTCCCCCATCAGTATCCAAAATGGAAAATCTGTCGGAGAGGGAGATGGATCCAGGGGACTCCTGCACTAGTTCTTTTTCTCTGTCTGGCGGTCACCCATTTCCTGTCTGCCTGTGCACTCTTTACCTGCGGTGTGACCACCTCGTTAAACGTGCTATCCACGAAGACCTCCGCTTAATTCGCTTAAACCTCTCAAAGTAATAACTGGTCTTAATTCCCTGTTTTTGACCCAGGGCTTTGGTTGCATTCCCAAATATGCAAGTACTCTCATTTTCAGTATTGTAGAAAGTTTTCATGTCTTCCAGGATGTTTAGATCCATTCTGCTTACATCATTCTCAGGTGGTAGCAAAGAGCAGTTTTCTGCGGGCATGTAAGCATCATCCTGAAACTAGAATGTGGGTTAGTGAACAGGCCTCACATTAGGATTGCTTTATCTTTAATTCTGTAAATCAGTTGCTGTGCCTATTCAGTAGCCCTGCTAACATTGTGCTCCCATCGTACTGTAGTTCTAAAATGGTGCTTACATAGCAAAATTAATAAATACTAATTGCAAATTCAGTTCCAGGAACACTTAGAGTTTTTTGTCTTTCCTTTAATTTCCTACCTCCACTTCTTTCCAGTTATAGTAATGCATTCTTTAAACAGAATCTTCAACCTGTTTATGGGCTATTTAAGCATATACCATGTGAAAGAATACCACAATTATTTATAACATCATTTTCACTAATAGATCGGTTCCAAGTTTGTGCAAACAGCACTAAATATGAAGTAAGTTTTCTTGTTAATTATAACATCTCTCTTGTGCGTGCTTTTTGCTCGCTTGCGGTGTGTGTGTGTGTGTGTGTGTGTGTGTGTGTGTGTGTGTGTGTGTGTGTGTGTGTGTGTGTGTGTGTGTGTGTGTGTGTGTGTGTGTGTGTGTGTGTGTGTGTGTGTGTGTGTGTGTGTGTGTGTGTGTGTGTGTGTGTGTGTGTGTGTTCCCTCTCTCTTCCTCCCAGAAGGGGACGCATGGAACAACTTTCAATAACATTACCACTATAAAGCTTACAGAAGCACTTGCAGATACAAGCTTTAGCACATTTCTTGGGACCTAGGTCTAGATGCCATCTCAAACTGATGAGATGAAAATCTCTGCTAGTTTGAAGGGCTAGAACGAGTTTGCGATGTCTCGCCCACGTTTCTAGTGAATGTAGATCCGCAACATAAAACTGTTCACAATACACAATTTTAGTACAAAATTAGTCTTGTCAGAGAGGCTGGTGTGGGAAATGGAAAAATTTAGGTGGGTGCAGTAGAGGTTGGCATTTAAAGCACTGACAGTGCAGGATACAAAGAGCATCACTCTGCCACTGAGCACACTATTCCTGACCTGACTGACCGTAAATGCCCTTAATAGAAAATTGCTCCATTCCATAATACTGATATCACTTGCCTTCTCTGAGCATGAAAATTTACCCCAAAAAAAGCTTACTAGTCCTTGGATATTTTACTTTAGGTCACAGCTAGTATTTTGTTGATTAAAGGTCCTCTGTTGTAGCTGCATTGTAATACAGTAAACGGAAGCTGCCCTGTTTGAATCTGCATGCTGGAATAGTATATACAGGATCGGAACTGTTGATCAATCTGTCTCCTTTCCCATAGAACAATCTTTAGATAATGGGGTACATTTTCTGATATGTGCCGGCGGTGAGTGAGGTACCTGCTTGAAAAGTTTAGGCTAATATGTAGCTTAAGCCACAGTTTTAAGGTAATTGCTGGAGTTTACTGCTGGCTTACTGCTTTGAAAGGCTTTAAATTTAAAATGGAGGTATGGAGAATGGCCCCAGAATCTGTACAGTAAGTTATAGTAGTAGGCTGTTCCCTGTGACAATTGACCATGCTCAATTTTGCCCCTTTTTCTGTTCTATTTCAGCATATACGGATTTGGGATATTACATCATCAACAAATTACATCATGTGGATGATTCTGTGGGAAGTAAAACGAGAAAGGCCTTCCTCTACCTGGCTGCCTTCCCAATGCTGGATTCATTGGTAAACTGAGACATAATTTTGTTTTTTAATGAATAGTACCTGTGTTTCCTCAGCTTCTGTTTCCTACAGTGGTGGACTGACATTGGTCTTTCGTATGAGCCTGTTACTATTGATGATAAAATAGAAATGACAGGTATCCAGATGTTTTTGATTCCTTATTTTAAACCCTGCTAGAAAGAGAAAAGGAGTAAAGCGAATATTGTGTGTTTGTATGATGCTGCACCACAACGCTTTAGTTTCCATTTTAAATCATACTAACAAAAAAAAATTGGGGCCTGAATCACATGCAAACATTGCTTTAACCACATGCTCTGCAGTGCTGCGTTTAAAATTCATGCAAGTCTTTGTCTTCAATGAAACTTTGGGTGTCAAAGTGGACAAATAGTTATGGTCTGCTGCGTGCTACAAATCTAGTCATTGTGAGGAAGTCTACCTCTGCAACATTGAAAGAATACTTCCATGCTCTGGCAAGGGATGATGAAGAGCTACACAGTTAACAACCAAAAACTACCTATAGTACATTTTGCATCCAATTATCCACTAATGGTTTTTCTGTTCATCAGGAAATATGAGGTCATTAGCAGTAATCTACATTCCAGTGACTAGCAAAACAAGCGTCATAAAGCATAATTTTATTTTCGATGTGATATTGGCACTAATGGTGCTAAAATCCCAACTTTCCATTTGAGCACAAAATTGTTATTTTTAGATTAGCACAGAATTATTATTTTTATATTGCAAAGTAACTTAGCATTGAAGTCTTAAATAAGTTAATTATTCCTGACGGTAAACTGTTCTACTTAGACACCAAGCAGTTGTGTGGTTAATAGGGCAGTCGACAAGAATGGCCCATTCCGTAACAGGAATTTACAGAGCCATTTATTTCTGCATCTGTTTTCTGTTTTTGTTTTTTATTATGTAAATAATAATGACTAGGGTTTCTTGGTTTTTTTTGGACAAGGGATGTCCACAAGGAAGTAGGTTTATTAAAGTGTCATAACAAGCATCTTTGTTACAACTTAAACATTAAACATTAATATATGCATGCCCTTGCTGTTTTCCTTCTTTCATGCTCTCCTTTTTTCTTCCTTGTCCCTCTTTCCCCACCCGCCCCCATTTTCTTTTTCTCTCTATCTTTATCTTTCTATGGGGGATGCATTGGTCCTTGAGTCCGTTTTCAGTACAGAAAAAGATCAGTTTTGTGGTGCAATGTGCCATACCCGTCTGCGACTGCATTACAGGCGGCGCCATATTGGTATAGGTGACATTAGGCCCTGTGCATATGTTAATGAGGGGCCTAACGTCTCTTTAAGGACACCTCAGCAAAATTCATCAGTGCTGAGTGGCTTAACCAGCAGCTGCTAACAAAAAGGTAAGTTTTTGAAAATTAAGTTACTTTCATATGGAGTAGGAGTTCTCCTGGTTCCACAATACTCCTGAGAGCTGCTGCTGGTCCACAATTGCTCCCATCCCATTCTCCAACCCCTCCCCCACAGGACTTGCCTGAGGGCTTCTGCGGGCAAGGCAGCCGGCCCAAAATGGAGGCCAGTACACCAGCAAGCTGCCTCGAGGTGCAACAGGCACCCACAACTTGCTGGAAATATGTTGATGCGATTAGTTGAGCGCACCGACAATTCATTCTCTTCTCATTCTCTCATTCTCATATTCTCATTCTCTCTCTCTCATTCTCTCTCGCATGCTCTCTCGCTCTCGCTCTCTCTAATTGTCTCGCTCGCTCTCATTCTCTCGCTCGCTCTCATTCTCTCGCTCTCTCTCATTCTCTCACTCTCGCTCTCATTCTCTCGCTCTCTCTCATTCTCTCGCTCTCTCTCATTCTCTCGCGCTCTCTCTCGCTCTCATTCTCTCGCTCTCTCTCATTCTCTCGCTCGCTCTCATTCTCTCGCTCGCTCTCATTCTCTCGCTCGCTCTCATTCTCTCTCGCTCTCATTCGCTCTCGCTCTCGCTCTCATTCTCTCGCTCGCTCTCATTCTCTCGCTCGCTCTCATTCTCTCGCTCTCATTCTCTCGCTCTCATTCTCTCGCTCGCTCTCATTCTCTCGCTCGCTCTCATTCTCTCGCTCGCTCTCATTCTCTCGCTCTCATTCGCTCTCGCTCTCATTCTCTCGCTCGCTCTCATTCTCTCGCTCTCATTCTCTCGCTCGCTCTCATTCTCTCGCTCTCGCTCTCGCTCTCGCTCTCATTCTCTCGCTCTCGCTCTCATTCTCTCGCTCTCATTCTCTCGCTCTCATTCTCTCGCTCGCTCTCTCTCGCTCTCTCTCTCATTCTCTCGCTCTCATTCGCTCGCTCTCATTCTCTCGCTCTCTCTCATTCTCTCGCTCTCATTCGCTCGCTCTCATTCTCTCGCTCTCATTCTCTCGCTCGCTCTCATTCTCTCGCTCTCGCTCTCATTCTCTCGCTCGCTCTCATTCTCTCGCTCTCGCTCTCATTCTCTCGCTCGCTCTCATTCTCTCGCTCGCTCTCATTCTCTCGCTCTCTCTCATTCTCTCGCTCGCTCTCATTCTCTCGCTCGCTCTCATTCTCTCGCTTTCTCATTCTCGCTCGCTCTCATTCTCTCGCTCTCTCTCATTCTCTCGCTCGCTCTCATTCTCTCTCTCATTCTCTCGCTCGCTCTCATTCTCTCGCTCGCTCTCATTCTCTCTCTCTCTCATTCTCTCGCTCACTCTCATTCTCTCGCTCTCTCTCATTCTCTCTCGCTCTCATTCTCTCGCTCTCATTCTCTCGCTCTCTCTCATTCTCTCGCTCGCTCTCATTCTCTCGCTCGCTCTCATTCTCTCGCTCTCGCTCTCATTCTCTCGCTCTCGCTCTCGCTCTCTCGCTCTCGCTCTCGCTCTCATTCTCTCGCTCTCGCTCTCATTCTCTCGCTCTCATTCTCTCGCTCGCTCTCATTCTCTCGCTCGCTCTCATTCTCTCACTCTCATTCTCTCGCTCTCGCTCTCATTCGCTCTCGCTCTCGCTCTCATTCTCTCGCTCGCTCTCATTCTCTCGCTCGCTCTCATTCTCTCTCTCGCTCTCATTCTCTCGCTCGCTCTCATTCTCTCGCTCGCTCTCATTCTCTCGCTAGCTCTCATTCTCTCGCTCGCTCTCATTCTCTCTCTCATTCTCTCGCTCGCTCTCATTCTCTCGCTCTCTCTCATTCTCTCTCACTCTCATTCTCTCGCTCTCTCTCATTCTCTCGCTCTCTCTCATTCTCTCGCTCTCTCTCATTCTCTCGCTCTCTCTCATTCTCTCGCTCGCTCTCATTCTCTCGCTCGCTCTCATTCTCTCGCTCTCGCTCTCATTCTCTCGCTCTCGCTCTCATTCTCTCGCTCTCATTCTCTCGCTCGCTCTCATTCTCTCACTCTCATTCTCTCGCTCTCGCTCTCATTCGCTCTCGCTCTCATTCTCTCGCTCGCTCTCATTCTCTCTCTCGCTCTCATTCTCTCTCTCGCTCTCATTCTCTCGCTCGCTCTCATTCTCTCGCTCGCTCTCATTCTCTCGCTCGCTCTCATTCTCTCGCTCGCTCTCATTCTCTCGCTAGCTCTCATTCTCTCGCTCGCTCTCATTCGCTCGCTCTCATTCTCTCTCTCGCTCTCATTCTCTCGCTCTCTCTCATTCTCTCGCTCTCGCTCTCATTCTCTCTCTCGCTCTCATTCTCTCTCTCGCTCTCATTCTCTCTCTCGCTCTCATTCTCTCGCTCGCTCTCATTCTCTCGCTCGCTCTCATTCTCTCGCTCTCATTCTCTCGCTCTCTCATTCTCTCTCTCATTCTCTCGCTCTCTCATTCTCTCTCTCTCTCTCTCATTCTCTCGCTCGCTCTCATTCTCTCGCTCTCTCATTCTCTCTCTCTCTCATTCTCTTGCTCGCTCTCATTCGCTCGCTCTCATTCTCTCTCTCATTCTCTCGCGCTCTCATTCTCTCGCTCGCTCTCATTCTCTCGCTCGCTCTCATTCTCGCTCGCTCTCATTCTCTCGCTCGCTCTCATTCACTCGCTCTCGCTCTCATTCTCTCGCTCGCTCTCATTCTCTCGCTCGCTCTCATTCTCTCGCTCGCTCTCATTCTCTCGCTCGCTCTCATTCTCTCGCTCGCTCTCATTCGCTCGCTCTCATTCTCTCGCTCGCTCTCATTCACTCGCTCTCATTCTCTCGCTCGCTCTCATTCTCTCGCTCGCTCTCATTCTCTCGCTCGCTCTCATTCACTCGCTCTCGCTCTCATTCTCTCGCGCTCTCATTCTCTCGCTCGCTCTCATTCTCTCGCTCGCTCTCATTCACTCGCTCTCGCTCTCATTCTCTCGCTCTCATTCACTCGCTCTCGCTCTCATTCTCTCGCTCTCATTCTCTCGCTCGCTCTCATTCGCTCGCTCTCTCTCATTCGCTCGCTCTCATTCACTCGCTCTCGCTCTCATTCTCTCGCTCTCATTCTCTCGCTCGCTCTCATTCTCTCGCTCGCTCTCATTCTCTCGCCCTCTCTCATTCTCTCGCTCTCTCTCATTCTCTCGCTCTCTCTCATTCTCTCGCTCGCTCTCATTCTCTCGCGCTCGCTCTCATTCTCTCATTCTCTCGCTCTCATTCTCTCGCTCTCATTCGCTCGCTCTCATTCTCTCGCTCGCTCTCATTCTCTCGCTCTCGCACTCATTCTCTCGCTCTCGCTCTCATTCTCTCGCTCGCTCTCACTCTCTCGCTCTCGTTCTCATTCTCTCGCTCTCGTTCTCATTCTCTCGCTCTCGCTCTCATTCTCTCGCTCGCTCTCATTCTCTCGCTCTCGCTCTCATTCTCTCGCTCTCTCTCATTCTCGCTCGCTCTCATTCTCTCGCTCGCTCTCATTCTCTCGCTCTTGCTCTCATTCTCTCGCTCGCTCTCATTCTCTCTCTCGCTCTCATTCTCTCGCTCTCTCTCATTCTCTCGCTCTCTCATTCTCTCGCTCTCGCTCTCATTCTCTCGCTCTCTCTCTCGCTCTCATTCTCTCGCTCTCATTCTCTCGCTCTCATTCTCTCGCTCTCATTCTCTCGCTCGCTCTCATTCTCTCGCTCGCTCTCATTCTCTCGCTCGCTCTCATTCTCTCGCTCGCTCTCATTCTCTCGCTCGCTCTCATTCTCTCGCTCTCGCTCTCATTCTCTCGCTCTCATTCTCTCGCTCGCTCTCATTCTCTCGCTCGCTCTCATTCTCTCGCTCGCTCTCATTCTCTCGCTCGCTCTCATTCTCTCGCTCTCATTCTCTCGCTCTCATTCTCTCGCTCTCGCTCTCATTCTCTCGCTCTCGCTCTCGCTCTCATTCTCTCGCTCTCGCTCTCATTCTCTCGCTCTCGCTCTCATTCTCTCGCTCTCGCTCTCGCTCCCATTCTCTCGCTCTCGCTCTCATTCTCTCGCTCTCGCTCTCATTCTCTCGCTCTCGCTCTCATTCTCTCGCTCTCGCTCTCATTCTCTCGCTCGCTCTCATTCTCTCGCTCTCATTCTCTCGCTCGCTCTCATTCTCTCGCTCGCTCTCATTCTCTCGCTCTCGCTCATTCTCTCGCTCGCTCTCATTCTCTCGCTCGCTCTCATTCTCTCGCTCGCTCTCATTCTCTCGCTCTCGCTCTCATTCTCTCGCTCGCTCTCATTCTCTCGCTCGCTCTCATTCTCTCGCTCTCGCTCTCATTCTCTCGCTCGCTCTCATTCGCTCGCTCGCTCTCATTCTCTCGCTCGCTCTCATTCTCTCGCTCGCTCTCATTCTCTCGCTCGCTCTCATTCTCTCGCTCTCATTCTCTCGCTCTCGCTCTCATTCTCTCGCTCTCGCTCTCATTCTCTCGCTCTCTCATTCTCTCGCTCTCGCTCTCATTCTCTCGCTCTCTCTCATTCTCTCGCTCTCATTCTCTCTCTCGCTCTCTCTCATTCTCTCGCTCTCTCTCATTCTCTCGCTCTCTCATTCTCTCGCTCGCTCTCATTCTCTCGCTCTCTCTCATTCTCTCGCTCTCTCATTCTCTCGCTCTCATTCTCTCGCTCTCTCTCATTCTCTCGCTCTCTCTCATTCTCTCGCTCTCTCATTCTCTCGCTCTCTCATTCTCTCGCTCTCTCATTCTCTCGCTCTCATTCTCTCGCTCTCGCTCTCATTCTCTCGCTCTCATTCGCTCGCTCTCGCTCATTCGCTCGCTCTCATTCTCTCGCTCTCGCTCTCGCTCTCATTCTCTCGCTCTCGCTCTCGCTCTCATTCTCTCGCTCTCGCTCTCGCTCTCATTCTCTCGCTCTCATTCTCTCGCTCTCGCTCTCATTCTCTCGCTCGCTCTCATTCTCTCGCCCTCTCTCATTCTCTCGCTCTCATTCTCTCGCTCGCTCTCATTCTCTCGCACTCTCTCTCATTCTCTCGCTCGCTCTCATTCTCTCGCTCTCATTCTCTCGCTCGCTCTCATTCTCTCGCTCGCTCTCATTCTCTCGCTCTCATTCTCTCGCTCGCTCTCATTCTCTCGCTCTCATTCTCGCACTCTCTCATTCTCTCGCTCGCTCTCATTCTCTCGCTCTCATTCTCTCGCTCGCTCTCATTCTCTCGCTCTCGCTCTCATTCGCTCTCGCTCTCGCTCTCATTCTCTCGCTCTCGCTCTCATTCGCTCGCTCTCATTCTCTCGTTCTCGCTCTCGCTCTCATTCTCTCGCTCTCGCTCTCGCTCTCATTCTCTCGCTCTCGCTCTCATTCTCTCGCTCGCTCTCATTCTCTCGCCCTCTCTCATTCTCTCGCTCGCTCTCATTCTCTCGCACTCTCTCTCATTCTCTCGCTCGCTCTCATTCTCTCGCTCGCTCTCATTCTCTCGCTCGCTCTCATTCTCTCGCTCGCTCTCATTCTCTCGCTCGCTCTCATTCTCTCGCTCTCATTCTCTTGCTCGCTCTCATTCTCTCGCTCTCATTCTCGCACTCTCTCATTCTCTCGCTCGCTCTCATTCTCTCGCTCTCATTCTCTCGCTCGCTCTCATTCTCTCGCTCGCTCTCATTCGCTCTCGCTCTCGCTCTCATTCTCTCGCTCTCATTCTCTCACTCTCTCTCATTCTCTCGCTCGCTCTCATTCTCTCGCTCTCGCTCTCATTCTCTCGCTCTCGCTCTCATTCGCTCTCGCTATCGCTCTCATTCTCTCGCTCTCATTCTCTCACTCTCTCTCATTCTCTCGCTCGCTCTCATTCTCTCGCTCTCGCTCTCATTCTCTCGCTCTCGCTCTCATTCTCTCGCTCGCTCTCATTCTCTCGCTCGCTCTCATTCTCTCGCTCGCTCTCATTCGCTCTCGCTCTCGCTCTCGCTCTCATTCTCTCGCTCTCGCTCTCATTCTCTCGCTCTCATTCTCTCGCTCTCATTCTCTCGCTCGCTCTCATTCTCTCGCTCTCATTCTCTCGCTCTCATTCTCTCGCTCTCATTCTCTCGCTCTAATTCTCTCGCTCTCATTCTCTCGCTCTCATGCTCTCGCTCTCATTCTCTCGCTCTCGCTCTCATTCTCTCGCTCTCGCTCTCATTCTCTCGCTCTCGCTCTCATTCTCTCGCTCTCGCTCTCATTCTCTCGCTCTCATTCTCTCGCTCTCGCTCTCATTCTCTCGCTCTCGCTCTCATTCTCTCGCTCTCGCTCTCATTCTCTCGCTCTCATTCTCTCGCTCGCTCTCATTCTCTCGCTCTCACTCTCGCTCTCATTCTCTCGCTCTCATTCTCTCTCTCGCTCTCATTCTCTCGCTCTCATTCTCTCGCTCGCTCTCATTCGCTCTCGCTCTCGCTCTCATTCTCTCGCTCGCTCTCATTCGCTCGCTCTCATTCTCTCTCTCGCTCTCATTCTCTCGCTCTCTCTCTCATTCTCTCGCTCTCTCTCATTCTCTCGCTCTCATTCTCTCGCTCTCATTCTCTCGCTCTCTCTCATTCTCTCGCTCTCTCATTCTCTCGCGCTCGCTCTCATTCTCTCGCTCTCTCATTCTCTCGCTCTCATTCTCTCGCTCTCGCTCTCATTCTCTCTCGCTCTCATTCTCTCTCTCTCGCTCGCTCTCATTCGCTCTCGCTCTCGCTCTCATTCTCTCTCTCATTCTCTCGCTCTCGCTCTCATTCTCTCGCTCGCTCATTCGCTCGCTCTCATTCTCTCGCTCTCTCATTCGCTCTCGCTCTCGCTCTCATTCTCTCGCTCTCGCTCTCATTCTCTCGCTCTCGCTCTCATTCTCTCGCTCTCGCTCTCATTCTCTCTCTCGCTCTCATTCTCTCGCTCTCATTCTCTCGCTCTCATTCTCTCGCTCTCGCTCTCATTCGCTCTCGCTCTCGCTCTCATTCGCTCGCTCTCATTCTCTCGCTCGCTCTCATTCTCTCGCTCGCATTCTCTCGCTCGCTCTCATTCTCTCGCTTGCTCTCTCTCTCTCTCTCTCTCTCTCTCTCTCTCTCAGAGATTGCCCTCCATGCCAGTTGAACAACAGCCCGCAATACAAAGAACTGGCATGTGGGCTCTCCTCTCTCTTCCATTTTGCTCTCTCCTCTTTCTTGTAGCCAGCATATGGCTATGTTCTCACATCTTAATTAGATGCTTCATTTTGATTTTGAAATTATTGCTTGAGGTTATCTCTTATTCTCTGACTATTTTTGCGATACAAGTGTTGTAAAAAATTGAAGAATATTAAATAATAATGGCGGGAAAAAATGGTTTCGTGTTATTGAAACATAGGAACAGGAGTAGGCAATTCAGCCCCTTGAACCTGTTCCACCATTCAGTTAGATCATGGCTGACCTGTATCTCATCTTCTTTTACCCGCCTTCATTCCATAATCCTTAATACCCTTACCGAATAAAAAAAATCTTCCAATCTCAGTTTTGAAATTTTCAATTGACCTAACCTCAACAGCTTCTTGAGGAGAATTCTAGATTTCCACTACCCTTTGTGTGAAGAAGTTCTTCCTGACATCACCCCTGAACGACTTTGCTCTAAATTTAAAGTAATGCCCCCTTGTTTGGACTCCCCCACCAGAGGAAATAGTTTATTTATCTTCAGTCAGGAAAGCTTGAAATGAGTTTCAAAATTTTCACGGGACAGAGCATTAGGGACTCATCCGTTCAAGTACACTTTGTACAGTGTCTTCATCTAAAGGATTGCTTATTAATTTAATTGACTGACAACAATAAATAAAAATAAAGAACAGCATGGAAGCACTAATTGAAATGGAATTAATTTAGAAAAACTCAGCTGCTCAGGGAAGAATAGGCCCCAGCTAAAGAATAATTTGCATGGCACAGTTTGTATCTTTGTAAAGTGCTTACACATTACCTGTGTGTAGTGAACATAAAATGTGCCACGTAACTGAAGTCAAACTGGCCACAGTTCAGAGCAATGTTCCTGCTAAGCTGCACGGCCGTGCAGTGGTCTGGAGGTTCCGCGCAGGCTGCTCACCGGCTTTACAATGTAAATAACTGCGCATGCGTGAAAAATTGAATGGGCTGCGCAGCAAGTTACAGGGCCCGCACACCCAAAAAAACTACAGGGAACGTTAGTTCAGAGGTAGTGCCACACTCACTGCAGTACTATTCGTTTAAAAATTTCCCAGGTGGCCTGCTGGACTAGTTTTTAATGGTACTAAGGGTCAACAGGACATTTGGCTCTTCACTAACATTCATTTCACTACCATTCAGATGACTATTAGACTGCACTTGCTTTGAAGTATCTGCACGTGGTGTCCTGTTTTCCCCCGTTTGAGCAGTAAGGAGCCACTGTATAACTCAATGGTGCTGCCTCACTCCACTAAGGTATAAAGGAGGTGTTAGACTTGATTATTAACAGTTCTGTCCCAAACTTCAGTCGTATCAGTTTAATAATTGTTCTGGATTTAAAAAGGAAAAACTTGCATTTATACACCAAGTTATTATGATGTTTACAGCCAACATCTCACTGAATTACTTTGAAGTGCAGTTATGATAATTATGTAGACAAACATGGAAGCTATTTTTTGTGCACAGCAAGGTATAATTTCATTGCAATGAGATGAATGGCCAGTTAAACTGTATTTGGTGGTACTGATTGAGGGCAAGTTGTTGGCTTAGTGAGGTGGGAGAATGTATTCTTCTTTCAAACAGTACCATGGGTTCTTTAATGCTGTCTGGAGGCCTTGGTTTAACATCTGAATAGTGGCACCTCTGACAATACAGCTGTGCCTTAGTCAATACTCCGGTGCAGTACTTCGATTATGAGCTCAAACACCTGGTATAGGGCTTGAACTAACAACCTTGTCCAAAAGATATTTAAGGCTAATCAATATATTGTAGGAGTCTACGTACTCCTAGCAAAAAATACTGAACTCGGAGAGGTTCGACAGAAAAGGTTTAATTGTTGAGGCTGCATGCTGAACACAAAATGGAGTCAGAGACTACACCAAGTACAACTGTCTTTCATCAGTGCACAGCTTCAACTGCTCCTCCCCCGCTCTGGGCTTAACTATGTTGCAGATCGAGTTTCTTAAAGCTGTGATCCTTCTTAAAGGCATGACGCCTGATTTATAGTCTACGGACTGGAAAGCGGATTGTGTCCGTTCTGTGATCGGTACGCCACACAGCTCCCCCCAGAATCCGCTAGTAGGGAGTGTACGAACCGGCGTGGCGGCTTGATGGCACGGCCGGAACGGCTCTTGGCAGTTGGTGTCGGGAGCGGGGCGGTCAGACGCGTCGGGCTCTTAGGCGGTCTGCCCCGCGGTGGGGGTTGGCCCACTTGAACGGGTTCGTCGGGCTCTAGGTGTGCCAGCTTGAGCCGGTCGACCGACACCTTGTCAGTTCTGCCGCCCACTTCGAGGAGGAAGAACTTGTTCCCCGTCTGGAGTACCTTGTAGGGTCCGTCGTATGGGGGCCGTAGAGGTCCTCGGTGGGCGTCATGGCACACGAAAACAAATTTGGCCATGTGCAGGCTAGGTGGTATGCGGGTTGCTGGTTCGCCGTGCCAGCCGGTGGGCACCGGAGCGAACTGTTGTGCTCGGTTGGCGAAAGCGCGGCGTTGCTGGTTAGCCGACCAGGGGGTCGTGGCGGTGGGCAGGAACTCTCCGGGTACGCGCAGCGGCTGGCCGTACATGAGTTCCGCCGCCGAGGCTTGCAGGTCTTCCTTGACCGCGGAGCGTAGGCCAAGTAGCACCCACGGGAGGCGGTCGATCCAAGCCTCGTCCTCGAGGCTGGCGCGGAGGGACGCCTTCATGGACCTGTGGAATCACTCGCACAGTCCGTTGGCTTGGGGGTGGTAAGCCGTGATGCGGTGAACGGCCACCCCGAGGTTTCGGGCGATGGCGGCCCACAGATCAGAAATGAACTGCGGGCCTCTATCCGACGTCATGTCGGAGGGGACGCCGAACCGAGCGACCCAGGTACCGATGAACGCCCTCGCGATGTCGGCGGTGGTGGTGGACGTCAGTGGAATGGCCTCGGGCCAGCGGGTGGTATGGTCCACGATTGTCAGCAGGTGCGTGTGACCTTGTGATGGCGGCAGGGGGCCGACGAGGTCGATGTGGACGTGGTCGAACCTTCTTTCTGGCACGGTGAACTCCTCGAGTGGAGCTTTGACGTGTTGGTGGATTTTGGCACGCTGGCAAGCTATGCAGGATCTGGCCCAGACACGCACATCTTTGCGCAGGCCGCGCCAGACAAATCGGTTGGCCACCAGTCTAATGGACGCGCGGGTGCCAGGGTGAGAGAGGCCGTGGACGATGTCGAACACCCGTTTTCGCCAGGACGCCGGGACTACAGGGCGGGGTTGCGCCAAGGAGGTGTCGCATTTGACTGTGACGGCGGACGGGCCGCAGGCGACGTCGGTCAGTCGCAGCCCTGGGAGGGTTGTGGGCGCGGAGAGCAGATCGGGGTCAGTGCGTTGCTCCGCTGCCAGTTGAGCATAGTCCACTGCCAGGTGGGCGCCGTGGACGGCGGGGCGGGATAGGCAGTCGGCCACCACGTTGTCTCGACCGGAGACGTGCCGGATGTCCGTGGGGAATTCGGACACCGCGGCGAGCTGGCGTTGTTGCCTGGCTGACCACGGGTCCGCAGATTTCGCCATCGCGAATGTCAGGGGTTTGTGGTCGACAAACGCGGTGAAGGGGCGGCCCTCCAGAAGAAATCTAAAATGGCGGACTGCCAGGTACAGTGCGAGGAGCTCGCGGTCAAAGACGCTGTATTTGGCCTCCGGGGGGGCGCAGTTGGCGGCTGAAAAAGGCCAGCGGTTGCCAGGCCCCGTCGATCCACTGTTCGTACACGGCGCCGACCGCGTGGTCGGAGGCGTCCGTGGTGAGGGCCACTCTGGCGTTGGGCTGTGGGTGAGCGAGCATGGTGGCGTCGGCGAGCGACTTTTTGGTCGAGTCGAAAGCGGTCAACATGTCCGCCGACCACTCAATCGCCATTCTGTCTTTCTTACCCCGGAGGGCTTCGTATAGGGGCCGCATGAGGGAGTCCGCTCCGGGAATGAAGCGGTTGTAAAAGTTGATCATCCCCAAGAACTCCTGGAGGCCTTTGATGGTGGTAGGCCGGGGGAACTGCTGGACGGCTTGCACCTTCGTGGGCAGGGGAATGGCTCCGTCCTGCGTGATGTGGTGGCTGAGGAATTCGATCCTGCTGAGGCCGAATTGGCACTTGGCTGGGCTGATGATGAGCCCGTGCTCACTGAGTCGCTGGAACAGGGTGCGGAGGTGCTCGATGTGTTCCTGCTTGGAGGAACTAGCTACCAGGATGTCATCCAGGTAGACAAAGAGGAACTTCAGGTCCCGGAGGACCGAGCCCATGAGCCGCTGGAAGGCCTGGGCCGCGTTTTTGAGGCTGAAGGGCATTCGGAGGAATTCGAATAGCCCAAAAGGGATGATTATGGCCGTCTTGGGAACGTCCGTGGGGTGGACTGGCACCTGATGGTAACCGCGCACCAGGTCGACTTTGGAGAAGACTGAGCGGCCGGCCAGTCTAGCTGAGAAGTCTTGAATGTGCGGTATGGGGTACCGATCCGGCATGGTGGCGTTGTTTAGGCACCGGTAGTCCCCGCAGGGGCGCCATCCCCCGTCGGGTTTGGTGACGATGTGGAGTGGGGAGGCCCAGGGGCTGTTGGAGCGGCGGATGATGCCGAGCTGTTCCATTGTGGCGAACTCGGCCTGCGCGATCTCCAGCTTGGTCGGGTCCAGCCTGCGGGCGTGGGCATACACCGGTGGGCCTGTGGTGGAATGAAGTGTTCTACCCCGTGCTTAGCAACCTTCGCGGAGAAGGTCGGGTTGGTGAGGGCTGGGAACTCAGCCAGGAGTGCTGAGTAGTCGTCCGTTGAGCGGGCGCGGCACTGCCACGCCATTTCGGCGGGTTGGGGGGGGGTCATGGCGCCCGGGACAGGTGACATGGCGTTCATGTCCATGAGGTGGCGCCGAGGCCTGTCGACCAGCAGGCCGTGGGCGCACAGGAAATCCGCACCGAGGAGCGGGGAGAGCACCTTGGCGGTGATAAACTCCCAGTGGTAGCGGCAGCCTGCGAGGTCGATGGTGACGGTGCGGGTGCCGTACGTCCGGATGTCGGTGCCGTTGGCGGCAGCCAGCGCAGGGCCGCGGCCGCCTCGCTGGATCTCGAGGGCTGACGCGGGGATGATGTTGCGCTGCTGCGCGCCCGTGTCACATAGGAAACGGCGTCCGGAGGCGCTGTCCGTAACGTACAGCAGCGCGCCTGCTGCCCCATGGCCATCGTGTAGGCCGGTGTGGGGGCGGTTGGAAACGTGCAGGGATGGCTGCAGCGGCGTGCCCGTGCGCCGAACCAGGTATGGAAGTAGCAGTAGCCCTGGATCGGAGGGCTTGGGGGACTTGGGGGCCTCGTGGCCGAGCTGTGTGGCCGCGCGATAGAGGGTGGAGCGCGCGCCGACGCTGCGGAGGCCAGGTCAGGGGTGACGGCGTGGTTGGAGCTGGCGGACAGGAGCTTATCGGCTTCGTCGGCCAGGGCCTCAAGGTTCGTGAGGCTGGACGCCACGATCGCCGGGCGGATGCTGGGAGGTAGTTGGCGGATAAAGAGCGCGCGGAAGAGGGAGCCGGGCAGTTTCTCATCGGTCAGAGCAAGCATTTGTGAGAGCAAGTCTGACGGCGTGGAGTCACCAAGGCCCGGGAGGTCGAGGAGGTGGCAGTTGCGCACGAATTGGGAGGCTGTGAATTTTTTAATGAGCGTGGCCTTGAGATGTGCGTACTTGCCTTCCTCCAGAGGGTTTTGTAGTGTTGTCCAGACTTTCGTGATTGTGGAGCTGCCCAGGGAGGCGAGGAGGTAGTTGTACATCGTTGCGTTGGCGGTGATGCCGCGGAGTCGGAATTGCAATTCGGCTTGAAGGAACCAGGCGGTGGCCAGGTTCTCCCAGAACTCCGACAGCTTCACAGAAACTGCGTTTGTGTCAGCCATGGTTACGCTTAGGAGTCGTCCTGAGCGTCGGGGTCACCAATGTAGGAGTCTACGTACTCCTAGCAAAAAATACTGAACTCGGAGAGGTTCAACAGAAAAGGTTTAATTGTTGAGGCTGCATGCTGAACACAAAATGGAGTCAGAGACTACACCAAGTACAACTCTCTTTCATCAGTGCACAGCTTAGACTGCTCCTCCCCCGCTCTGGGCTTAACTATGTTGCAGATCGAGTTTCTTAAAGGCGTGATCCTTCTTCAAGGCATGACGCCTGATTTATAGTCTACGGACCGGAAAGCGGATTGTGTCCGTTCTGTGATCGGTACGTCACAATATCACCAATTTTCATTTGGGCAACTTGTTATATTGCATCAAATCTATTGTATTTTCAACAGTGGGAATAGGGAGCCACAGTTATACCTCCCACTTGCATCTCTATTTAGTGGAAAGTTCAGTACAAACTTACTCATGAAGGCATGGCGTGCTGCTTACTGACCTTCAAGTTCCGGTGAGATTTATGATTAAAAAGAGAAGAGATAGTTGGCTTTTAGGTCCACCAGTAAACTTTCAAAATGGGGGTGGAGTGCTCTCTCTGAAATGCAGATGGCTTGTTCCTGTAGAAATCAATCCTTCAGCAATTTTGGAATCTGGGAAAATGTCCAAAAGAGCTGAAGGACTAGTCTGTTCTTTTCAATCATTAAAGAAATTGAATGGAGGCGCAGAGAATGGACTCCAGATTTGCTGCATTAAAAACTCTAGCTGATTCGCAGCATTAACACCACTTCTATGTAGTCTCGGTGCTAGTGCCAAACATCTCATTCCTAACGAACTAGTAATGCTATGTACAGGGCTTTAACATTAGTGCAGTGTGAAAGGTTGTACTCCACTGATGCCCAACATACATAATAGGTATCAATAACCAGTGTGGATAATGTTTATTTTGATGTATTATACACTGACTATTGTCTCCCTAATAATCTCTTGAAGATTAGCGCCTGATAAAGTTGCAGTGCCTGCATCACAATTGTAATTCTTCTGATTGGGTGCCACCATATGTAAAGTAAAAGACCAAAATGTCCCCCCACCCCAAAATTCCACAGTACTTCTTACAAATAATAATAGATCTCAATGCTGTAGTCGCACTTCTGGCTCTAGCTGGCGTTCATGATGTTCCCTGATCCCTTGTTGAAATCGTAAGCCACTTAATGACTCCTGATTATTTATTCCCTCTGTACACCTTTCTATGGTATAAATACTACAAAATTAATTCCTTTCTCTTCATTTATACTGCAGTCTTCCTCACTTGCATTAAAATACAATTCAGAGGTAACAGCTTTGACTGGGTGTACTTGTCCAGGGACGGACAGAATGCATTGTACTCTATTAGTTCCAGTACACTCACAATACAAGTGCAAGGGAAAAAACACACCTGGGGGTGCATTCTCCTCTGCGTAAAGCAAGCAGTTGTCATAAACTAATGTCTAGTAAACAAATTTTCTTTTTAATTTCACATGGAGAATATATCCCAATTGCTTGACCAAGCCAAGGAAGACCCATCTTTTAAATAACATGGACTTTTAAAATACTACTGTACTTCATTGAGGACTTCATAGAAAAATTATTTTGTGCTATGCGGGAGGATTTTTATTTAACCTTCTTTAAATGCCTGCAGTATTTCTAAGAGCACATTTCACAAATTGGCTCACTTGACAACCATGGGAAGTTATTATCCTATTATGCCCATTCGTTAGGAAGTGTGTGCAATTATACAGACAATTAGTTCAGGTTAATACACTTTCTCAGTAGATTTATTTAATCTAAATATATAAGCAGATTTGTGATGCAGTCCTGGAATTAATTACAAGACGAGCAGAACAGAGAACACCACTGGTTTGAACTCAATGTTGTAACTGTAAGTAGCACTTTCATTCATGCAAACAACAGACACATATTTGGGAAGATGCTATATTCTCTACTCGGCTTTGGCACATCTGCTGTACCGTAGAAAGCACTGCCCTGAAGTGACTCGCTTTTCATTCTGAGAACACGTGATGAGATTTTATATACAAGTAACTCCACATTTTGACTTGTGCTGACAGGTTCAGTAATTGGAACAGTTTTGGGTGAGTCTAACATTATGGTATTCTGAATCTGCGGGCTTGACAGTTAGAGTGCAGATTTCATACAAACTTTCACAGTTTAGGAAAGGTAAATTATTTCTCCCAATCAAGCACCAATTCATTGAGCTTCAGTATAGTAGTATTTATGTAATACATTTGGATTGAACACAAGATCTATTTAGCTTTGTCTTTTTCTTTTCCTGGTAGTTTCTTTCCTCGCTCCTTCACATGCTGAGAGGTTCGTGGATAACACGTTTAGTGAGTTGGTCACACCGCAGGGAAGGGCTGCACAGGAAGATAGGAAATGGGTGACCACCAGGAGGAGCAATAGAAGCAGGCAGGTAGTGCAGGAGACCCCGTGACCATTCCCCTCTCAAACAGGTATGCCGCTTTGGATACTGTTGAGGGGGATGACTCACCAGGGGAAGGCAGCAGCAGCCAACTTCCTGGCACTGGGGGTGCTCCTGCTGCCCAGGAAGGGGGGAAAAAGAGTGGGAGAGCAATAGTGGTAGGGGATTCTATAGTAAGGGGAACAGATAGGCGTTTCTGTGGCCGTAGACGTGAATCCAGGATGGTTTGTTGCCTCCCTGGTGCCAGGGTCAAGGATATCACTGAGCGGCTGCAGGGCATTCTGGAGGGGGAGGGTGAACAGCCAGAGGTCGTGGTCCACATTGGTACCAACGACATAGGTAAAAAGAGGGATGAGGTCCTGCAGCAAGAATTTAGGGAGCTAGGTGAAGGATTAAAGAGCAGGACCTCAAAGGTTGTAATCTCTGGATTACTCCCGGTGCCACGTGCTAGTGAGTATAGGAATGGGAAGATAGAACAGATGAATGCGTGGCTAAAGGGATGGTGCAGGGGGGAGGGCTTTAGTTTCCTGGATCACTGGGTCTGCTTCTGTGAAAGGTGGGACTTGTACAAGTCGGACGGTTTACACCTGAACCAGAGGGGAACCAATATCCTTGCGGGGAGGTTTGCTAGCACTGCTGGGGGGGGTTTAAACTAACTTGGCAGGGGGATGGGGTACAGAGTGGAGCTATAGCAGGGGGCGATTTACAGCCAAACACAGAGAAAAAAACAAGGCAGAGCAAATATGTGAAGGCAAAAGGGAATATGGCAGGGCTGGAAGGCATTTATTTTAATGCAAGGAGTCTTGCAAATAAGGTGGATGAACTGAAGTTGTTGTTGAACACATGGGAGTACGATATTGTTGCTATCACGGAGACATGGTTGAGGGAGGGTCAGGACTGGCAGCTCAATATTCCGGGGTATAGAATCTTCAGGCGAGACAGAGGGGGGTGTAAAAGGGGAGGGGGTGTTGCAATATTAATTAAGGAGTCAATTACTGCTGTAAGGAGGGATGATATATTAGCGGGTTCCTCTAATGAGGCCATATGGGTAGAACTTAAAAACAAAAAGGGGGCAAGCACTTTGCTGGGAGTGTACTATAGGCCCCCAAACAGTCAGGGGGAGATAGAGGAACAGATATGTAGGCAAATCTCAGAAAAGTGCGAAAATAATAGGGTAATAATAGTGGGGGATTTCAACTTCCCCAATAGTAATTGGGATAGTCAGAGTGTGAAAGGTTTAGAGGGTGCAGAATTCTTAAAGTGCATCCAGGAGAGCTTTTTGAGCCAACATGTAGAAAGTCCTACAAGAGAGGGGGCGATACTGGACCTAATTCTGGGGAATGTAGCCGGGCAAGTGGTGGAAGTGTCAGTAGGAGAGCATTTTGGCGACAGTGACCATAATTCGGTGAGATTTAAGGTGGTCATGGAAAAAGACAGAGACGGCCCGGAAATAAGGGTTCTAAATTGGGGGAAGGCCGATTTTAATATGATAAGGCAGGATCTGGCCAAAGTGGAATGGGAGCAGCTACTTATAGGAAAATCCACATCAAAACAGTGGGAGACTTTCAGAAGGGAAATAGAGAGAGTACAACGCCAACATGTTCCTGTAAAGGTCAAGGGGGGGACCAACAAGCAAAGGGAACCTTGGATGACAAGGGATATACAAAAATGCATTAGAAATAAAAGGGGGGCTTTTGGCAGTTACAAAAGACTAAAGACAGAAGAAGCCCTAGAGGAGTATAAAAAGTGCAGGGGCATACTTAAAAAAGAAATTAGGAAGGAGAGGAGGGGCCATGAAATAACACTGGCGAGCAAAATAAAGGAAAATCCTAAGATGTTTTATAAGTATATTAAGGGCAAGAGGATAACCAGGGAAAGGGTAGGGCCCATTAGGGACCAAAGTGGCAATCTGTGCGTAGAGCCAGATGATGTAGGCGGGGTTTTAAATGAATTTTTTGCATCTGTGTTCACTATGGAGAGAGACGATGCAGACATAGAAATCGGGCAAGGGGACTGTGACATACTTGAACATATTAGCATCGAGAGGGAGGAGGTGCTAGCGGTTTTAGCAGGCCAAAAAGTGGATAAATCCCCAGGCCCGGACGAGATGTATCCCAGGCTGCTGTGGGAGGCAAAGGAGGAGATTGCAGGGGCTCTGACACAAATTTTCAGAACCTCTCTGGCCACAGGGGATGTACCAGAGGACTGGAGAACAGCTAATGTAGTACCATTATACAAGAAGGGTAGCAGGGATAAACCAGGGAATTACAGGCCAGTGAGCCTAACATCTGTGGTAGGGAAATTATTGGAAAAAATTCTGAGGGACAAAATTAATCTCCACTTGGAGAGGCAAGGATTAATCGGGGATCGTCAGCATGGCTTTGTCAAGGGTAAATCATGTCTGACAAATCTGATTGAATTTTTCGAGGGGGTGACTAGTGGGGTGGATGAGGGAAATGCTGTGGATGTGGTTTACATGGACTTCAGTAAAGCTTTTGACAAAGTCCCGCATAGGAGACTGGTCAAGAAGGTAAGAGCCCATGGGATCCAGGGTGCCTTGGCGCGTTGGACCCTAAACTGGCTGAGTGGCAGGAGGCAGAGGGTGATGGTCGAAGGTTGCTTTTGTGACTGGAAGCCTGTGTCCAGTGGGGTACCTCAGGGATCGGTGCTGGGTCCCTTGTTGTTAGTGATCTACATAAATGATTTGGATGAGAATGTAAAAGGTATGATCAGTAAGTTCGCAGATGACACGAAAATTGGTGGGGTGGTAAATTGCGAGGAGGAAAGCCTCAGGCTACAGGACGATATAAACGGGTTGGTCAGATGGGCAGAAAAGTGGCAAATGGAATTTAACCCTGAAAAGTGCGAGGTGATGCATTTTGGACGGACAAATAAGGCAAGGGAATACACAATGAGTGGTAGGACCCTAGGAAGTACAGAGGGTCAGAGGGACCTTGGTGTACATGTACATAGATCCCTGAAGGCAGCAGAACAGGTAGATAAGGTGGTTAAAAAGGCATATGGGATACTTGCCTTCATTAGCCGAGGCATAGAATATAAGAGCAGGGAGGTTATGATGGAGCTGTACAAAACGCTGGTGAGGCCACAGCTGGAGTACTGTGTGCAGTTCTGGTCGCCTCACTATAGGAAGGATGTGATTGCTTTGGAGAGGGTGCAGAGAAGATTCACCAGGATGTTACCTGGGATGGAGCGCCTCAGCTATGAAGAAAGACTAAACAGGCTGGGGTTGTTTTCCTTGGAGCAATGAAGGCTGAGGGGGGACCTGATTGAGGTGTACAAAATGATGAGGGTCATAGATAGGGTAGATAAAGAGGAACTTTTCCCCTTAGTAGGGGGGTCAATAACAAGGGGGCATAGATTCAGGGTAAGGGGCAGGAGATTTAGAGGGGATTTGAGGAGGAACTTTTTCACCCAGAGGGTGGTTGGAATCTGGAACTCACTGCCTGAAAGGGTGGTAGAGGCAGGAACCCTCACAACATTCAAGAAGCATTTGGATGAGCACTTGAAATGCCATTGCATACAAGGCTATGGACCAAATGCTGGAAAGTGGGATTAGACTGGACAGGGATTGATGGGCGGCGCAGACACGATGGGCCGAAGTGCCTCTTTCTGTGCTGTAAAACTCTATGACATATAGTAGGGTATGATTTCATGGGTGTTTTCCAAGACCTCACCTGGCATTTCTTCCTGAATTGGCAGGCTTTTTGAATGTTAGATGCATTACAGCAAAGCTCAGTCCTGTCCTCGCCTGGCATTCACACACGTGTACTTTCCATCCTGGCTGTCTAGATATTCACCAGGCACAGAAACTCTGGGAGCTAAATTCAATAGCCCCCAAAAACGGGCTCCGGGATTGCAATGCACGATTAACCCTCGCCCATTGCTTCTGGTGCAGGTAGCACGTAAACTTCGTGCAGCCAGAGCTAACCACGCTGCTGTGTGGTTGCGTGCCTCAGCAGGGGGCCCAGGTCTGTGCGAGGCTAACACTACTTAAAGTTAGCCTGCAATCTTAAGGAGGGGTGCATTCTGGCTGGAGCAGGAGCTGGAAATGGCTGTGGAAGAGAGTCTGAGCAGGCAGAAGACTGAAATATGGCGCTGCAGGGGAGAGAGTGTGCTCCAAGGTTCTCTGCTGCATTGGAGGCCTTGGAGGAGGTGGATTGGAGGAGAGATGTCCTCTATCCACAGAGGGCCAGGAGGCCCTCCAGGCAAACACTCCGAAGCCAGTGAAAGCAGATAGCCGTGGTGGTCAATGCCAGAAGTCAAGCCCCGGGGACCTGGATGCAGTGCCGCAAGAAGTTTAATGACCTCACACGAAGTTCAATGACCTCTCACAAGTGGTCATGGTCAGTGAATTCATCTTCAAATACCATATCCCATCAACTCCACCACTAGCCCCAAACACTGCTCATTGCACCACACCCCATCACTCACCTACCAACAATCTCTATCAAACAGGACTCGTACCTCACATTCATAGCTTCACCTCATCCTCACACACTTAGTACTGCTGCAAGCCTCACAGCCACATCTCACACAGCTTGCACATACTGTCAGCTATTCAACCGTGGCAGGCACATCACCCAAACACATTGCACCACACTCACCGACACACTTCCCTTTCTCTTGCAGGACAAGTTGGCGCATAACCGAAGGCATCAGGAGCTAACCGGTGGGCTACAGGCACGCCTGCATGACCTTATCCCAATGGAGGAAATGGTGGTCGCCATCATTGGAGCAGCCATTGCTGAGGCCGTGGCCAGTGGCGGGGCTAAAATCATACAAGGTGACTGTATCGTCATAACTAATCCTCCTTCTCGCATCTCACTTCACCCTCATCCAACAATGTCTTTTGATTTAAAAGCTGCAGATGGTGTAAGCATGCACCTCTACTCTCCCCACTCCCAGCACTGCAACCCTACCCTTGCGTTTATATCCTTTCAGATACCCAAGAATTTCAACCTGACCAGGCAGTGGTGGAAGAGCAACAGGTGGAAGAGGAAGAAGGCAGTGATGATGAAGACACTGCACCGTCAGTTGATTTCACACTCGCTCAGATACTGACGTTCCGTGTAACTGAGGATAGGTTAGACGCGGGATCTGCACGTGGTGACACACCGGGCACGAGTGGCCTGTAGCTAGGGCAGGGGACAAGGTAGTGCAGTTGCGAGGTCCCCAGAAGGCAAGGTCGTACACGAGTTCTGCTGCAGAGGAATCGGCTGAGCACTCCGATGGGGCAGGCTACAGGATAATGCTGATGGGTATACACAATGAAATGCCTTGTGCAGTGGGAGCCTGCGAACAATATCGAGGAGTCCAGCACCAACTTGGCACAGGGCTTTGCGCAGAGCTTGGAGCCCATCCTTTCCCCTGTGGATATTGGGGGGCCAACTCCGTCTGCACACTTGTGGACCGAACCAGCTGATGTCTTAGTTTCCATTGCAGCACAAGCAGAAGCCATCCAACCCCTGGGTGCTGCAGTGGAAGCTCAGACATCTGTCATGCAAGGTCAGCTTGCTGCCACGCAAGCTCAGACTGCAGCCATCATGGCTGTGGATACCAGTATTCAGAGGGACTTGCAGGGTGTCACAGCAATCTGTCCTCCAACAGATTACTAGGATTGCTGAGGCGCCGCCCCAGGGGAGTGGCAGTGTTTCTGTGGAGCATGAACCTTCAATCCTCTCTCAAGAGGACAACATTCGTACTCCCACCTCTACCACTGCCCTTGCTGTTGCTTGTCAGCCAAACAGCCTGGACTGCTGCCGCCCATGCCGAGATGCTCCTCCTCCTGCTCTTCCTCCTCCTGCTCCTCAGCTGGTTACCTTGTAGCTGGTGGCAAGCGCTGTGCCCTCATGATGGGGAGGTTGTGCAGCATGCAGCAGACCACTATGAACCTTGACACCCGCTCTACCGAGTACTGCAGGCTCCTCCAGAGCGATCCAGGCAGCAGCATGCCAGTGGTCTGCTCAATGTTATTTTGTGTGGCAGCATGACTTTGGTTATATGCATGCTGTCCACGTGTGCACATTGACGTACCGGAGTCATGAACCATGTTGTTAACGGATCGCCCTTATCGCCCAGTAGCCACCCTCTGGTTTGTTGTGGTGGCTGAAATGCAGATGGCACTGCGGACTACCGCAGAATGAAGGCATCATGACTGCTGCCAGGATACTGGACATTCATTTGCATGATTCGCTGAGTATGGTCGCACACCAGCTGGATGTTGCGGGAGTGGAATCCCTTTCGGTTTTAGTACATCTTACAGTTTACATGTGACACCTGCAAAGCAACATGTGTGCAGTCAGAAGCACCCTGCACCTTGGGGAAGCCTGCAATCCTCGCGAAGTTGCGTGCTCGCTCCGCCTGCTGCTCTCTGGCCAGAGAGAATGAAATGTATTCAGCTCTCGGAGACTCAGTTACCTCCCTTATGCAACAGTGGACGGCAAACTGCAAGATGTTGCAAATATCTTCTGCTCCAGCCTGGAAAGAGCCTGAAGTATAAAATGTCATGGATACCGTCACCTTCACAACCACTGGCAATGCGGTCCTCACCCTGCTCTGAGGCTGCAGTTGTGGCTGCAGCAGATGGCAGGTTTCAGTGAAGACGTCCTTAGTGAAGCGCAGACGTCTGACACACTGTTCCTTGCTGTGGTTCAGGTAGGAGTATTGCTCACTGAACACCCTGGGTGGATATGGCCTCCTGCTGAGAGCCCTTCTCCCCCCGCCCCCCTCCTCCCTTCCAGCAGCTTGTCCTGCTCTGTGTCGCCTCTGCTCATTCTCCCTGTCATGCTGTAGGCCAAGTGGAATGTCGACTACTGCACCCATGCCTGGGAGCAAGTGGTCTGGATGGAATTCTTGAAATCAGGACAAAGACCTTCAGCACCTGCCACACCACTCCTTGTGGACTTTAGCAACTTTAAAGAACTCTGGAAAGCACCAAACACTTCTACAAATGTAACAAGAGCCAGTAGAAATCAATCAGCAACTAACCTGTAAGTAGTTGATGGCCCCTTTTAATAGCGTTGGTGGGGGGTTGGTGTTCAGCTGTGCGAGCTCAAGAGAGGGTTTTAGCTGGAGCATTGAGCTCCAAAATGGCTGCCCTGCTGTTAAATCAGCGTTACATACTGATTGACGTAACAATCTGCCTACTCTGCATACTTCCGGCAGGCACTCACCAGAAGTGTGCGGACGCCATTTTGGAACCCAAATTTTGTGGTCTTGGACTGATTTCTTCTCCACCTTTTTTTCCTGAAGTTGAGTGAAGTGCAGTGTCTTCCAAACAGGGGAGCAAAAGCGAGGGGAGGTTCAAGACTGGGATAGTCCTTTCTGCTTCCTAGCAGCTGGCTACAGGGGGGCATTGATGATGTTCTTGGAACAGTCCTCTTGGCTTGAGGCGGGAGGACAGGCAGATGAAGGAAAAAAATAAGGGAAGTCTTGCCGCCTTCCTTCCCGCCCCCAAAACCACACAATTAGAAAGAAAAGTTTTAATGACTTTTCCATAGCTCTGAGCAGAACAACTTTACACAAACGGATATTGCTCTGCCATCGCCATCAATGGGAATTGATTCCATCATGGTTTTAATGTATTAACAGTTTTTATTTTTAAAACTCATATTACCTGTTACCTATGAATTATATTTAGCAATTTTTGTTTAGGCTTGGACCCATGCTGGCATTCTGCTGAAGCATAAGTACAGTTTACTGGTGGGCTGTGCCTCAGTCTCTGATGTCATTGCTCAGGTAAGATATGATTGATTTGTGCCCTTAAGGATGGTGGGGAAGAGGGGGGAATAGTGTAAGGGTTTTAATGCTCTTGTTCTGTATCTAAGCATTTTCTAAGGGGGTGGGGTGAAGAAACAATTTAAGAATTTCAATTATATTTTGCTAAATAGCTATTTTAAAATAAATAATTTGCTAAGTGTGTCTAAAATATATATTCAGTGTAATTCAGTGATGTAATTTGAATGCTACATGTGACTTGTGGGACTATTGTACTCTGGAAACATGGAACAGCCATTTTGAAATAAGCCAAGAAACAAGGGGTTATTGGATATAAAATAAAGGAATCTCATAGATGTGGGAATGCTGGTTTTAAGGATATCTATAGCAAGTGAATGTTTTATGTAAGATCCTTTCTGTACAATGTTGCAGTAAAATCTGTAAGAAGGCTTAATTGTGATCAAAGTGTAACACTCGTGGTCTGCACAGAGTGTCTTAAACGGTGTGCACTTCAACAGGGCATAAAGTTGGGAATTTGGAGAGATTGGAAGTCTTTGGTAAGTACTGGGTGAGTGCTAGCTGTAAAAAGTGAAATTTATTTTAACATTTTAAGCTTAACTTCGAACTTTAAAAACTGTAGTTAACAGAAACTGCCTGTCGGTGGTAGTTAACTGTCAGTCAGCTGTAAGTGTTTGTCCTGAATAGGTGCTAATCACAGGGAGCTGAGACCGCACTTGTACCTTGGTGAGCTTGGTGCACTGAGGCATAGCCGCTGAGAGAAGTCTCTCTCTAACTGTGAGTTTGGTGTGAGAGGAAGAGGTGCTGCTGTGGTAGTGGGGCGGCAACCGGAGAGAGGAGAATGTCACGAATGTTATCATCACTGCGGTCTACATCCCACCACACGCTAATGCCAAACTAGCACTGAAGGACCTCTACAGGGCCATCAGCGAACAACAAACTGCGCACCCAGACGGAGCTTTTATCGTCGCGGGGGACTTCAATCACACAAACCTAAAAACTGTACTACCGAAATTCCACCAGAATGTCTCCTGCCCCACAAGAGAGGAGAACACACTGGATCAAGTCTACACGAGCATTGTAGACGCTTACAAGGCCATTCCCTGCCCCCACCTTGGGAAGTCTGACCACCTCTCCCTGTTTCTAGCCCCGGCATACAAACCGCTCATCAAAAGAGAGAGAACATCAATGAGAGCAGTGAAAGTATGGCCAGAGGGGGCAGTATCGGAGCTTCAGGATTGCTTCGAACGCACTGATTGGGGCATGTTTGCCCACAATGACATCGAGGAATACGCATCCACAGTGCTATTCTACATCAGCAGCTGCGTCGAGGTCGTCACGACCCACAAAAATATCAGGTCACACCCCAACCAGAAACCCTGGATGAACGGAGAGGTCCGCTCACTGTTGAAAGCACGCGACGCAGCATTTAAATCTGGCGACGCGGCGGCTTACAGAGCAGCTAGGACCAACCTAAAAAAGGATATCAGGACTGCCAAATGGAAACAGACACTGCGGATAGAGGATCACTTCCGCAACAACTCGGACCCCGGCACATGTGGCAAGGCATCCAGTCCATCACTGACTACAAGGGCAAAAACACCAGTCCCCCGGTCAGCGACGCCTCCCTTCCGGAGGAGCTTAACAACTTCTACGCTCGCTTCGACAGGGACAACAAGGAGCCGGCTACCAAAGCCTTGCCACCCCCGGAAGACCAGGTGCTCACTCTGTCGACCTCCGACGTAAGGGGCGCTCTACGCAGAGTGAACACACGAAAGGCTACTGGACCGGATAGCATCCCTGGACGGGTACTCAAGGAATGTGCTGATCAGCTGGCTGATGTCTTCACCGCCATCTTCAACCTGTCATTGGCCCAGGCAGTAGTCCCTACATGCTTCAAGACCGCCACCATCATTCCTGTGCCTAAACAAGCGGCTGTGACGTGTCTGAACGACTATCGACCTGTCGCACTTACACCCATCATAATGAAGTGTTTCGAGAGACTGGTCTTAGCCCACATCAAAGCCAGTGTTCCTGCCTCCCTTGACCAACACCAGTTTGCCTATCGGGCAAACAGATCAACGGAGGATGCAATCACAACTGCTCTACACTCGGCACTGAATCACCTAGATGGTAAGGAGACCTAAATCAGAATGTTGTTTATAGACTACAGCTCAGCATTCAACACTATCGTCCCCAACAAGCTGGCCACCAAACTCCAAACTCTTGGCCTGAACACTTCCCTCTGCAACTGGACCCTGGACTTCCTAACAAACAGACCCCAGTCTGTCAAATTAGGTAACCACACCTCCCCCCCCCCCCCCCCCCTGACCCTGAACACGGGGGCCCCACAAGGATGTGTGCTGAGCCCCCTCCTCTACTCCCTCTTCACCCACGACTGTGTGGCTGTTAATGGTTCCAACACCATCATCAAGTTTGCAGATGACACCCACGGTAGTAGGCCAGATCACCAACAACGATGAGTCAGCCTACAGGGAGGAGGTCCAGCATCTCGTGAAGTGGTGCGCCGACAACAACCTGGCCCTTAACACCAAGAAAACAAAGGAAATAATCGTGGACTTCAGGAAGTCCAAAGGCGGAAGTCACACCCCCATCCACATCAATGGGGCGGAGGTGGAAAGGGTGGCCAGCTTTATGTTCCTCGGAGTCCACATCACGGAAGACCTCTCCTGGTCCCTCAACACCTCCTCTCTGGTGAAGAAGGCCCAGCAGCGCCTATATTTCTTGGAGGCTGAAGGGATGTAATCTGTCACCCCCGATCCTCTCTAACTTCTACCGCTGCACTATAGAGAGCATCGTGACAAACTGTATCACGGTATGGTACGGCGGCTGTAGCTCCCATGACCGGAAAGCCCTGCAGCGGGTAGTCAAAACTGCCCAACGCATTACCGGTACCCGGCTACCGACCATAGAACATATATATCAGAAACGCTGCCTACGGAGGGCACGGTCCATCATCAAAGACCCTACCCACCCCAGCCACAGTCTGTTCGCCCTCCTACCATCTGGAAGACGCTACAGATGCATTCGCACCCGTACAACCAGATTTAGGAACAGCTTCTTTCCCAGGGCTGTCATCCTACTGAACTCCACAAATAAACACTAAAGCCTGCACATCTGCCGATGCACTTTATTATGGTCATATTTATGCTAATATATATGTACAAATGTATGTTGAAATGTTTAAGTGTCCTAATCCAAATTGTACACTCTCGGGAGCCGCAAGCCTACATTTCGTTGTACTGCACTTGTGCACTAACAATGACAATAAAAGTTGATTTGATTTTGATTTGATTGAGAAGGAAGGAAAAGACCAGTAGGGAGCAATTGTGCTTTGCTTTCCCTAATTGCTTTCTTGTTGGTTCTCCATATTGGGAGAGGGAGAGAGGAGGAGGAGACTACAACAACAGAACTACCAGAAATAACATTAGCTGCTTGGAAGGAGGGAGAGTCAGGCCAACATTCTACAGGATGGGTGTCTTGGTGCACTTTCACATAAAAGACTGTTACTAGTAGGTGGGGGGAGGAAAGAAGAAAAAGTCTGGAAGATCATTGTGTGTGTGTGTGTGTGTGTGTGTGTGTGTGTGTGTGTGTGTGTGTCTCTCTTGATAATAACTAGGCCACACACACCACTAATAAACACCCCTCCCCCTTATTGCCTGGCCCGGGACAGCTGGAGCTGCTTGGGTGAAGTTTCCTTGCAATCCCATTGAGAAGACCTGGTGGAGGACTTTGCCTGAGCAGTTCCAGCTGTCCCGGGTGAAGACATCTTCTCTTCTCCCACCCCCCCCCCCCCCCGCACCAGAAGATCAACATAATAAATTTTATATACCATTGGAGATTGCACCCCTGCAAACACCCACCCACTGAGCTCCATCGTGAGTGGCGACCCCGCCCCTGCGGCCTCCCTCCTTTCTCCTCTCCCCCGATGTACACTCTCTTGAGAGGCACCTTGCTTTAATTTTTTGTTATTAATTAACTTAATTTAATATTCAGCAGAGGTGGGAAGGCCCCTCTCCCATCTTTACAACAAAGGGAGAGGTGGGGTTTCCTTTTGAAACCCCCCTCTGCTCAAAAACAAAAAAACCAAGGCCCTAATCTTTAACATTGGGCCTAAGACTTGGGGTGAGTGTAGCCCTTAAAAAAGAACAACCCTTCAATGGCGACTCCATCTTTGCTGGTGGTGGGGTCAGCAAGGACGTAAGTGGGCATGGCAGCTACAGCTACTCCTGTCACCTTTCACACTAAACAAAAAAAATGGGGTGAAGAGCTACATTCACCCCAACATGACGATTGAGGCATGCGTAAAAGCCATGGCTGGGGTTGTCGGCCCTTCAGCTATCTTTGCTGGCTCAAAGATGTATGGGAACGCTGTGTTCTACCTGCGGTTTGAGCGGGCGGTGTTCCTGGCCCTTAATAAGGGGCTCACAGTGGGCTAGACCTTCCTGCCGGTGGATCCCCTTGAGGCCACCACGCAGCAAATTGTATTATCCAATGTCCTGCCCTTTGTCCCTAGTGAGCTCCTTCCCCCCCACCCCCCCCAACCTACGTCAACTTGGGGGTGGGGGGTGGGTGAGGTTGGGGATAACGCCTATCCCGCTCTGCTTCAGGGAGAGCAGTCTCCATCACTTCTTCTCCTTCCGGTGCCAGCTTTTTATTCAGCTGGCACGGGAGGAGGACACAGGGTGCATTCTTTGTGCACCATTAAAGGACAGCCTACCACATCTTCTGGACGTCTGAGGATGTGTAGTGTCACGCCTGTAAGGAGGCCAATGTCATCGTGGCCCTCCGGCAGGGGTGAAGGGGGTGCGTCCGTGCGGCAGGCACAGCCTGGCAAAAGGAAAAAAAAAACCTCTTTCTTTCTCCCCCCCCCCCCCCCCCCCCCCCAAAACACCATCACCACCATTGTGATCATGACTGGACATGAAGAGAAAGAAAAGAAGGGTGAAGATGGAAACTAAAAGCACGGTTGAAGAAGTAGTTCTTGAAATCAGGAAGGGAGGCGGAAGCTGACCTGCAAGTGCCTGATGTTGGTCCTAATGTAGAAAGTAGAAGAGTGTTTAATTCGCCAGAATTCAGCCAGTAATATTTTCTTCCTAAATTACACTCTATTATCAGCATCTTATCAATTTGCTGTAACAACTTGCATTTATATAGCGCCTTTAATGTAGTAAAACATCGCAAGGCACTTATGTAGACTGTTACTGAAATGGCAGATCCATATAATTAACTTTACAAAGTCAATATTACAAAGGACTTGCGGTCAAATGATTTTTCTCTGTGTATTCATTAATCTATACTTCACATTAATTTAATTATTTGCAAATCATAAGCTGCTGTTTAGCTTAATCTAATTTACTTTCTTTCCAGATTGTATTTGTATCCATCTTGCTTCACAGTCATCTGGAATGTACAGAGCCCCTCCTGATTCCGATTCTGGCTTTGTACATGGGAGTGATGGTCCGTTTTACCATGGTGGGCCTTGGGTACTATAAAAATGTGCATGACATCATTCCTGAGAGAAGTGGACCTGAAATGGGGGTAAATATCAAGTTCAAGGAATTAGCAACAGGGAAAGATTTTGAACAGTTTAGGATCAGGGCTGTAGATTGAATTGTTAAAAATAACCTTGCATATCAGTTTGAGAACCTTGGGCAACACCCTCTAACTAAGCTTTACAGACACACAGCTGGACTTAGTGATATTTGAAAATAGGTCTGATGCCCCCAGTTTGTAATTATTTTACAGTATGTAGTATAATTTCTTCCTTTTGCTCTAGGTCTCCCTGCAACATAGCAAGTCTTCTGCCAGTGTCAGTCTATAACTGGCTACTGGGAGTTAAATACGCACAGCTCAAGGTGACTCACTTCCTGTGACAGAGTCTAGCCAACAAATATTGCCTGACCTAAATAGCACAGCTGTAGTCAGCAACTCGCATCATAGTGAAACTCTTGGCCAAATCTGTTTTGGGTTTATAGTGGCTGCCTGTTAAGTCCCTTAGCCATTTTAAAACTGAGGGGAAAAAACTCTCTCTAACTAATAAAAAATCTCTATCTGCAACAACAATTTGCATTTATGTAACATCTTTAAAAATCCTGCCAAGGCACTCAACAGAGGCGTAAGGATAAAAATTGGATGGCGAGCCAAAGAAGGAGATAACTGGGGGGGGGGGGGGGAACCAAAAGCTCAGTCAAAAAGGTGGCTTTTAAAGAGGGTCTTAAAGGAGAGTGAGCTGGAGAGATGAAGGGGTTTGGGGAGGGAATTCCAGAGCGAGGGGTCTAGGCGACAGAAGGTGATTGGTTGGGTGAAGAGGGGTCTAGGCGACAAAAGGCTATTGGTTGGGTGAAGAGAGGGGAGAATGCACAAGAAGCCAGAGTCAGAGGAACAGAGTTCAGGGATTGGGTTGTAGAGCTGGAGAATCTTAGAGAGATAGGGGCGAGGCCATGAAGAGATTTAAACACTAGGAAGAGAATTTTAAATTTGAGGTCGTGCACACAGTGAACTAATATAAGTCAGAAAGTACAGAGGTGATGGGTGAGTTGGAATATGTGTGGGATAGGATACAGGCAGCAGAGTTTTGGATGAGCTGAAATTTACAGAGGGTGGAAGATGGGAGAGTGGCCAGCAGAGCATTGATCTAGTCAAGCCTGGAGCTGACAAAGGCATGGATAGGGGTTTCAGCAGTGAATGAGCTGATGTAGGGGGGATGTGTGCAATGTTAGGGAGGTGGAAGTAGGCAGTCTTTCATGGAGAGGAAATATATCAGAAGCTAAGCTTGAGGTCAGAAAGGATGCCAAATTTGTGAACAGTCTGGTTCAGCCTGCGACAGTGGCTGGGGAGTGGGGTGGAATTGGTGGCAATGTTACTGAGTTTGTGACGGGGGCTGAAAACGATGGCTTTAGTCATCCCAATGATTTAACTGAAGGAAATTGCAGCTCATCCAAGACTGTCTGACAAGCAATGAGACAACACAGGAATGAGTAAAGGTTTTGCTGGGGACGAGGGCATCAATAGTGGAGGTGAGCAACTGGTTGATTAAATTGATGGCTGCAGAAGTATCATGACAAATGGAGGGCCAAAGGTCAGGTAGTTGGGACTGTGGAAGTGCAGTTGCAGATGACTTGGGGAGTTTTTCCGGGGTTGATGCAGAAGGAAGTGCAGTTGGAAGGATGTAGGGTGAGGGATACAAGGACGTGATCACAGAGATGCTCTTGTCAGTGATCAAGACCACTGGCGTAGAGAGGCTAGTGAAGATGGCAAGATCGTGAGGATGATTGTGAATACGGGTAGGTAGAGTTTGTACGCTTGTAAGGAGCAGCGGTTGTTGCCTTGATCAGCTCTTGGAGAATTCCAAGAGATGCACTGAGGATAGCTGTGGGTCTAGTTAGGGGGATTCAAAAGTGGGACAGTGGCAGGAGAGAAGAAAGGCAGAGGAGTAGTGATGGATTGCAATGGGGATTGGGGATGACAAAATACCTGAGAAAGGAGAAATAAAAGTGAGATAACAGTAATGGGCTCCGGTCCAGAGTGGCAGCCAAACTGGACACAAAGGGAATTCAGTGCGATATGATTGCAGTGTTTGACTTTCTGCATTGTACTTAATCTGAACTTGTTCTTTTCACATTGTAGGGAGAAGCCACAATAAAGAAGATGCTGGCTTTCTGGTGGCCTTTGGCCTTGATTCTAGCGACTCAGCGAATCAGCAGACCCATAGTCAACCTGTTTGTGTCTCGTGACCTGGGAGGCAGTCCAACAGCCACTGAGGTGAGTTTGTTTCAATTCAACAGAAAAACTTGTGCCTGTTGCTACCCAGTTATTACATTGTAAGATCATAATTCAGATCCACAGGAACTATGTGCAAACCTAACGCAAGCACATCTTTGCCAAGTCCCAGTTTGTTCCTCACTTCGTGGTAACGCAACTTGGAGCCTTGTATAATATGCAAGGTGGTTCCAAGCAGTGTCTCCATCCACCTTGGCTTATTGCAGATGTGTGGATTCTATTGCTAGCAATAGGAGATTGACCATAAGAACATAATTAGGAGCAGGAGTAGGCCCCTCGAGCCTGCTCTGCCATTCAATAAGATCATGGTTGATCTTTGACCTCCACTCCACTTTCCCGCCCGATCCCCATATCCCTTGATTCCCCTAGAGTCCAAAAATCAATCTATCTATCAGCCTTGAATATACTCAACGATTCAGCATCCACAGCCCTTTGGGGTAGAGAATTCCAAAGATTCACGACCCTCCTGAGTGAAGAAATTCCTCCTCATCTCAGTCTTAAATGGCCGACCCCTTATCCTGAGACTATGTCCCCTAGTTCAAGACTCTCCAGACAGGGGGAAACAACCTCTCAGCATCTACCCTGTCAATCCCCTTCAGAATCTTATGTTTCAATGAGATCACCTCTCATTCTTCTAAACTCCAGAGAGTATGGGCCCAATCTACTCAATCTCTCCACATGGGACAACTCTCCTCTAAGGCAATTACATCCATCCTCCGATAAGGAGACCAAAACTGTGCATAGTACTACAGGTGTGGTCTCACCAAAGACCTGTACAATTGTAGCAAGAATTCCTTACTCTTATATTCCAACCCCCTTGCAATAAAGGTAAACATGCCATTTGCCTTCCTAATTGCTTGCTGTACCTGCGTGCTAACTTTCTGTGTTTCCTGTACAAGGACACCTAAATCTCCCTGAACACCAATAGTTTCTCTTAATTTAAAAAAATTCTCTTTTTCTAGTCTTCCTACCAAAGTGAATAACCTCACATTTCTCCACATTATACTCCATCTGCCACCTTGTTGCCCACTCACTTAACCTGTCTGTATTCCTTTGCAGGCTCTTTGTGTCCTCCTTGCAGCTTACTTTCACATCTAGCTTTGTATCATCAGTAAACATGGATACATTACACTTGGTTCCTTTATCTAAGTCATTAATATAAATTGTAACTAGTTGAGCCCCAACACTGATCTTGTGGCATCCCACTAGTTACAGCCTGCCAACCTAAAAATGATCAGTTTATCCCTACTTTGTTTTCTGTCCGTTAACCAATCCTCTGTCCATGCTAATATATTACCCCCAACCCCATGAGCACTTATCTTGTGTAATAACCTTTTATGTGGCACTTTATCGAATGCCTTTTGGAAATCCAAATATACTACATCCACTGGTCCCCCTTTATCTACCCTGCTAGTTAAATCCGCAAAAAACTTAATAAATTTGTCAAATACGATTTCCCTTTCATAAAACCATGTTGACTCTACCTAATCATGTTATGATTTTCTAAGTGCACTGATACCACTTCCTTAATCAAGGATTCCAGCATTTTCCCGACGATGGATGTTAGGCTAACTGGACTGTAGTTCAGGGTAGCTAATGTAACCCTACTATTTAAAAAAGGTGGTAGAGAAAAAACAGGGAATTATAGGCCGGTAAGCCTGACATCGGTAGTGGGGAAAATGCTAGAGTCCATTATAAAAGATGTAATAGCAGAGCACTTGGAAAACAGTGACAGGATCGGACAAAGTCAACATGGATTTACAAAAGGTAAATCATGCTTGACTAATCTACTGGAATTTTTGAGGATGTAACTGGTAGAATAGATAAGTGGATGTGGTGTATTTGGACTTTCAGAAGGCTTTCCCGCATAAGAGACTAGCGTGCAAAGTTAAAGCACATGGGATTGGGGGTAAGGTACTGACTTAGATAGATAGAAAACTGGTTGGCAGACAGGAAGCAAAGAGTTGGAATAAACGGGTCTTTTTCCGAGTGGAAGGCAGTGACTAGTGGGGTACCGCAGGGATTGGTGCTAGGACCCCAGTTATTCACAATATATATTAATGATCTAGACGAGGGAACTAGATGTAATATCTCCAAGTTTGCAGATGACACAAAGCTGGGTGTGTGCTGTGAGGAGGATGCAGAGAAACTCCAGTACGATTTGGACAGGTTGGGCGATTGGGCAGATGCAGTATAATGTGGATAAATGTGAGGTTATCCACTTTGGTGGCAAAAACAGGAAGGCAGATTATTATCTGAACGGCAATAGATTGGGAAAAGGGGAAGTGCAGCGAGACCTGGGTGTCCTTGTGCACCAGTTGCTGAAGGTAAGCATGCAGGTGCAGCAGGCGGTTAAGAAGGCAAATGGTATGCTGGCCTTCATGGCGAGAGGATTTGAGTACAGGAGCAAGGATGTCTTGCTGCAGTTGTACAGGGCCTTGGTGAGACCACACCTTGAGTATTGTGTGCAGTTTTGGTCGCCTTATCCGAGGAAGGATTTTCTTGTCATGGAGGGAGTGCAGCGAAGATTCACCAGACTGATACCTGGGATGGCAGGAATGACATATGAAGAGAGATTGGGTCGATTAGGCTTCTATTCGCTAAAGTTTAGAAGAATGAGAGGGGATCTCATTGAAACTTATAAAATTCTAACAGGACTAGACAGACTAGATGCAGGAAGGCTGTTCCCGATGGCGGGGGAGTCCAGAACCAGGGGTCACAGTCTAAGGATAAGGGGTAAGCCATTTAGGACTGAGATGAGGAGGAATTTCTTCACCCAGAGAGTGGTGAACCTGTGGAATTCTCTACCACAGAAGGCAGTTGAGGCCAATTCATTAAATATATTCAAGAAGGAGTTAGATATATTTCTTAAGGCTAAGGGGATCAAGGGATATGGGAGAAAGCAGGGACAGGGTACTGAATTTGGATGATCAGCCATGATCGCATTGAATGGCGGAGCAGGCTCGAGGGGCCGAAATGGCCTACTCCTCCTATCTTCTATGTTTCCCAGTTTTCTCTCCCTCCTTTCTTGAATAGCGGGGTTACATTTGCTACCTTCCAATCGGCTGGGACCGTTCTAGAATCTAGGGAATTTTGGAATATCACGACCAATGCATCCACTATCTCTGCAGCCACCTCTTTTAGAACCCAAGGATGTAGGCCATCAGGTTCAGGGGATTTATTGGCTTTTAGTCCCATTGGTTTCTCAAGTACTTTTTCTGGACTGATCTTAATTACTTTACTTTAAGATCCTTACTCTCATTAGCCCCTTGGTTCCCCAGTATTTTTGGTATGCTTTTTGTGCCTTCTACTGTGAAGGTAGATACTAAATATTTGCTTAAAATCTCTCTCATTTCCTTATTCCCCATTATAGTTTCTCCTGTCTCGGCCTCTAAGGGACCAATGCTTACTTTTGCTACTCTCTTCCTTTTTACATACTTGTAGAAGCTCTTATAATTTGTTTTTTATATTTCTTGCTAGTTTACATGGGAACGGTAGCATACTGGTTATGTTACTGGACTAGTAATCCAGAGGCCTGGACTAATGATCCAGAGACATGAGTTCAAATTCTGGCACGGCAGCTGTGGAATTTAAATTCAGTTAATTCAATAAATCTGGAATAAAAAGCTAATATCAGTAATGGTGACCATTAAACTATCAGATTGTCATAAAAACCCATCTGGTTCACTAATGTCCTTTAGGGAAGGAAATCTGCCGTCCTTACCTGGTCTGGCCTATACGTGACTCCAGACCCACAGCATTGTGGTTGACTCCTAACTGCCCTCTGAAATGGCCTAGCGAGTCACTCTGTTGTAAAAAACCACTACGAAAACCAATAAGAATAAAACCAGACAGACCACCCGGCATTGGCTACTGATACGACAACAGCACAACCAGCCCAGTCAACCCTGCAAAGTCCTCCTCACCAACATCTGGGGACTTGTGCCAGAATTGGGAGAACTGTCCCACAGACTAGTCAAGCAACAGCCTGACATAGTCATACTCGGAGTCATACCTTTCAATCAATGTCCCAAGCTCCTCCATCACCATCCCTGGGTATGTCCTGTCCCACCGGCAGTCCCACCAGGGGTGGCGGCACAGTGGTATACAGTCGGGAAGGAGTGGCCCCGGGATCTCTCAACATTTACTCCGGACCCCATGAAGCCTCATGGCTTCAGATCAAGCATGGGCAAGGAAACCTCCTGCTGATTCCCACCTATCGCCCTCCCTCAGTTGATGAATCAATGCTGCTCCATGTTGAACACCACTTGGAAGAAGCACTGAGAGTAGCAAGGGCACAGAATGTACTCTGGGTGGGGGACTTCAATGTCTATCACCAAGAGTGGCTCGGTAGCACCACTACTGACCGAGCTGGCGGAGTCCTGAAGGACACAGCTGCCAGTCTAGGCCTGCGATAGGTGGTGAGAGAACCAACACGAGGGAAAAACCTACTTGACCTCGTCCTCACCAATCTACCTGTTGCAGATGCATCTGTCCATGACAGCATTGTGCGGTAGTCACTGCTACCAGGCATTGTGGCGATGAAATCTCGTCTTCACACTGAGGACACCCTCCATCATGTTGTGTGGCACGATACACCGTGCTAAATGGGATAGATTCAGAACCGATCGAGCAACTCAAAACTGGGCATCCATGAGGCCAACCTGGGGAAGCTGCAACACAGGACTACATGCATGCTAAAAAGCAGAAGCAGCATGCTATAGACAGGGCTAAGTGATCCCACAATCAGCGGATCAGATCAAAGCTCTGCAGTCCTGCCACACCCAGTTGTGAATGGTGGTGGACCATTAAACAACTAACGGAAGGAGGAGGCTCAATGATGGTGGAGCCCAGCACGAGTGCAAAAGATAAGGCTGAAGCGTTTGCAACCGTCTTCAGCCAGAAGTGCCAAGTGGATGATCCATATCGGCCTCCTCCTGAGGTCCCCACCACCACAGAAGCCAGTCTTCAGCCAATTCGATTCACTCCACGTGATATCGAGACATCGCTGAGTGCACTGGATACAACAAAGGCTGTGGACCTTGACAACATCTCGGCTGCCATACTGAAGACTTGTGCTCCAGAACTAGCCGCGCCTCGAGCCAAGCTGTTCCAGTATGGCTATAACACTGGCATCTATCTGACAATGTGGAAAATTGCCCAGGTATGTCCTGTCCACAAAAAGCAGGACAAAACCAATCCGGCCAATTACCACCCCATCAGTCTACTCTCGATCATCAGCAAAGTGATGGAAGGTGTTGTCGACAGTGCTATCAAGCGGCACCTGCTCACCGAAGCTTAGTTTGGGTTCCGCCTGGACCACTCTGCTCCAGACCTCATTACAGCCTTGGTCTAAACATGGATAAAAGAGCTGAATTCCAGAGAAGTGAGAGTGAATTTCCTTGACATCAATGCAGCATTTGACCGAGTGTGGCATCAAAGAGCCCTAGTAAAACTGAAGTCAGTGGGAATCGGAGCGGGGGGAAAACTCTCCTCTGGCTAGAGTCATATCTAGCACAATGGAAGATGGTTGTAGTGTTTGGAGGTCAATCATCTCAGCCCCAGGACATCGCTGCAGGAGTTCCTCAGGGCAGTGTCCTAGGCCCAACCATCTTCAACTGCTTCATCAATGACCTTTCCTCCATCATAACGTCAGAAGTGGGGACGTTCACTGATGACTGCACAGTGTTCAGTGCCACCCGCAACTCCTCGGATAATGAAGCCGTCCATGCCCGCTTACAGCAAGACCTGGACGACATTCAGGCTTGGGCTGATAAGTGGCAGGTAACATTCACGTCACAGAAGTGCTAGACAATGGCAATGACTAACTGCAACAAACAAGGGTCTTACCACCGCCCCTTGACATTCAACAGCATTACCATCACCAAATCCCCACCATCAATATCCTGGGGGTCATCATTGACCAGAAACTCAACGGAACCAGCCACATAAATACTGTGGCAACAAGAGCAGGTCAGAGGCTAGGTATTCTGCGGTGAGTATCTCACCTCCTGACTCCCCAAAGCCTTTCCACCATCTACAAGGCACAAGTCAGGAGTGTGATGGAATACTCCCACTTGCCTGGATGAGTGCAACTCCAACAACACTCGAGAAGCTTGACACCATCCAAGACAAAGCAGCCTGCTTGATTGGCACCCCATCCACCAGCTTAAACATTCACTCCCTCCACCACTGGCGTACTGTGGCTGCAGTGTATACCATCTACAAGATGCACTGTAGTAACTCACCAAGGCTTGTTCGGCAGCACCTCTCAAACCTGCGACCTCTACCACTTGGAAGGATAAGGGCATCAGGCACAAGGGAATACCATCACCTCCAAGTTCCCCTCCAAGTCACATACCATCCTGACTTGGAAGTACATCGCTGTTCCTTCATCAAAATCCTAGAACTCCCTCCCTAACAGCACTGTGGGAGTACCTTCACCACATCGATTGCAGCCATTCAAGAAGGCGACCACCACCTTCTCAAGGGCAACTAGGGATAGGTAATAAATGCCGGCCTTGCCAGCGACGCCCACATCCCATGAATGAATTTTTATCAATTTTTTTGGGCATCCTTTGCTGGTTTCTAAAACTCTCCCAAATCTTCAGGCATACTATTCTTTGCAACATTAAAAGCCTCTGCTTTTAATCTAATACTATTCTTAACTTCTTTAGTTAGCCAAGGATGGATCATTTTTCCCGTGGCATTTTTATTTCTCATTGGAATGTATATTTGTTGAGAATTTTAGAATATTCTTTGAATGTTTGCCACTGCTTATCTATGTCATACCTTTTAATCTAATTTCCCAATATACCATAACCAACTCGCCTCTCATACCTATGTAATTGCTTTATTTAAGTTTAAGACTCTAGTTTTGGACTTAGAATTTCACATTGGGTTTGAGAGTGAAATACTTATCATATTATGATCACTCTTCCCCGAAGATTCTTTACTATGAGATTACTAATTTACCCTGTCTAATTATGCAATACAAGATCTGAAATAGCCTATTCCCTGGTTGGTTCCATGACGTATTGTTCTCGGAAACTGTCTCAACTGCATTCCCTGAACTCTCCCTCCAGACTACCATTGCCAGTTTGATTTGCCCAATCTATATAAAAATGAAAGTTCCCCCACAATTATTACACCACCTCTGTTACAAGCTCCTATTATTTGTTGATGAATACTCTGTCCAATGGTATAGCTACTATTTGGGGGCCTATAAACTACTTCCACCAGTGTTTTCTGCCCCTTGTTATTTCCCATACTGATTCTACTTCCTGATCTTCCAAGCTAAAATTCGTCTATCTTGTTATGAATGCTTCGTGCATTCAGATAAACGTTTAATTTTAACTTTTTACCATTATTCCCTGCTTTCACCTTATTCCCTGATGCACTATTTAACCCTCTATACCTTCCTGTCACACTCTGCTTATCTTTACCCAAATCTCTACACTGCTCCATTGCCTTGACTTTTCTCTTGTATTTCTAAATTTCTCCTGACCTGACCCCCCTCCCCTTTTTTAGTTTAAATCCCTATCTACAGCCTTAGTTATTCGATTCGCCAGGACACTGGTCCCAGCGTGGTTTAAGTGGAGCCTGTCCCAAGGGAACGGCTCCCTCTTTCCCCTGTATTGGTACCAGTGCCGCATGAATTGAAACCCCTTCCTCCCATACCACTCTTTGAGTCACACATTTAACTCTCTGAAACGCTTGTCCTTCTGCTAATTTGCGTATGTTTTTAAGAAGAATCAGTTCAGTTTTATTCACCTGATAGCATTAAAAACAAGGAGGAGGTGCCATGGTTTCCATTTGCAGCTAGGATGTTTTGTCGGAGTGTTTACTAAAAGAAGCACCACTTTCATGGAAAAACATTAAGCGAACCATTTAAAAAATTTGTTTACAAAAACACATTTCCTCAAATCGCATCATGACACCACTTATACATTGTGACACTCTGCCTCCTCTCTTCCTAAACTTAACAAAAAAGGTTTGTCAATCATTCTTTTATGATGTCTGTGCCCCTTTTATAAGTAATTTTAAGTAGCATTTTTGAAAGATTGCGCATTTGATCTAGCCTACTCAAGCATTTGATAATTTGGAGCAACATAGCTATCATATTAATCATTTTTAATACAAGTTATTTTAACTTGCATCATAGCATTTAGAAAATGTGGCTGTTCTGACAGTTTCTATGTAATTGTGTTAAAGCAGTACTATGAATTTTGATTCACTTTTTGTAAGTACTGCATGCTGAGATAGAGGTTGTAACGTTTTTTTAAAAATTAGATAAATATTTCAAAATGGAGAATATAAAAGGAAATGGGGAAAGAGCAGGAAAATAGGAATAGAGTAAGTGGGGGCAATTTTGGTGCCCGTAGGTACTTTGTTTTTCCTTGAGGATGATTTTCTTGATAATTGTATACGTATGAAGTGGGTTTGCAGGAGTGATTTTTTTGTGTGGTCACTATTGTAAACAGCCCTATTATTTGCACTATGGCTATCCCTGCTGAGCATAAAACTACATTTGGTATACTTAGAGGAAGATTAGGAGGAGAAAGGAAAGCGGAATGCTGCTCAGCAAGAGGTATGCTCAGAGTCATCCTTATCCTCACAACAAAGTGTATAGGCCATGGTAAACATTCCTGCACTTGACAGAAGAACAATGCATGAGGAGGCTATGCTTTATTAGGAACCCAGTGTCAGACTAGTGTAATGCTGCAAGATGACCTACAGCCAACCTCCAGAGAAATCGAGGCAAAGCCTGTTGCAGTAAAGGTAACTGCAGGCCTGATTTTTGTTTTGCCTGCAGCTCCTTCAAGCCACAGCCGATATCAATAATATCAGCTAATCTGCAGTCTATGCAACTATTAAGTAGGTGACTAATGCCTAATTTCCCAGAGCAAATTCATTCATCACTTTCCTCATGGATGTCAGGAACCAGCAAGTCAATGGAAAGGAAAATCAACAGGGTGTATAACAGATGGGCGATTCACAACCACCAGTTTAACACCTGCGTCCAAACTGAAAATTGCCCCCTATGTTTGCAATAGTATCCGGATATATGAGAAAGTTATAATTAGATTTTTGTGAATTTACTAATTTTATTTGTTTTCCTTTCACTTTAAGGCTGTTGCAGTTCTGACGGCAACGTATCCAGTAGGCCACATGCCTTATGGCTGGCTGACTGAGCTCCGAGCTGTTTACCCTGCTTTTGACAAGGTAATGCTGAGCATGGCAAACGTACGAACTGTCAAGCAAAAAAACAAAGGGAAAAAAATACATTTGTTAACACAGCAGGATTCTTCAGAAGCAGGTCGAGATAAATATAGAATATGCATGCTGCTGAGTACAGGCATCGCTATTTTCTAGTCAGTTAATGTCATATGTACTCTTTGCTCGTACTGTATTTAACATATCTAAGTAGTATCTGCTTATAGACCTTACGCCAAATATATTAGTCCATGTAGTTTAGAAATAATATTTGCAATGATCGAAGTTTGATTTTTGAAAAGATTTGAGTTCAGCTTCTGGAAACTTTTTTTTTAATCTGTATTTTCCTTTTGTGAATAATGTTTACCCAAAATTTGGTAAGACCAGTGGAAAGTAGTACTGTAATGAGTGTTCCTTATGTTTTTACACTCCCATGCAAAAAATGTTTGTGAACATCTGCTTGTTGAGGATTGTTAAGTCCTTGTTCGTGGCCATTTGGGAGTAATGTTTTAAAAATTGTGTTAATTACTCATGGTCAGACTGGTGAGGTAGTTTTGCAAAGGAAAGGTGAGATTTCCACGTCTTAATCGAGCACTGATGGAAGTAATTAGTGTGGCAGATATCATCCCTACAGAAACTTTGCAGCAACCATTACTGGTTGCTATATAGTGTAGAGGTGTTATGCGATCTCTTGACAAGAATCTGTGGAAGTCAAGAATCCGACCAGCAAACAAGCTGAGATTATGCAACTTGTCTTGTTATCCCAGTCTTGACGTATGGAGCAGACATATGGGCTCCGACAGTTTGTGACCAATCAAGACTTTGATGCCTTTGACCACTGCTGTTTCTGATATACGGTTAGAAAGGAGAGTTTATGTTGTATCCGTGTGTTAATGGAGACACGGAATGCAGGAGTAGGTTTCACAGGTGTTTACTGAACAAAGTCTGGAGGTGAACTAACAGATACAAGACACTATACAGGCTTATATAGCCCGAGTGGCCACTACCGGCATTACAGTATACAGGGGCTCTTAAAGGCACATACACCACAGTTTATATGGCACAGATACTTCAGGAACGCAGAGATCAAAAGGCACACGGCACAGGCTGCTGTCTCCAAAACCAACAATCTCGCACCACTGCAACTATTTGGGGATATCGCCCAGCCAGATGAGAGCCTTGACGTAAAGAGACCTCTGCAGACCAGACATCCCAATCAAGGTTGCCTCAAGATTGGCATAGACCTTGAGGCTGCCCAAGAATCACTCGGACCCTCGCACCTGTGCAGGACCTAAAACTAAAAAGCTCAACTTGTGCGTAGTGCCGTGCAGTGTAGATGCCCAAGACAGAGGAGGCTGGAAATGTTGCACACCTACCACCTTTCCATTGGAATAGATGATCAGTACAGGTAGACTATCCCTTATCCGAAATTCAAAAACCTCTGAAAACCAAAAGATTTTTTTGTGGAGCGTAACTAGAGTATTTATGGTCTATATTTACCCCACTATTTAATTTACCAAATTATTACTGTACAAATAAACTGTAATACTATTTATAGTCTTTATTTATCCCACTCAGTGTGAATATTCATAAGGTTCGCTGCGGAAATATTAATGTGTTTGCTTACGGGGTGCTGCCCAGACCCCCGCTAGGGTGTTACATACTGATTCTGAATACCATTCTGAAATCCGAAAAATTCCGAATTCCGAAAAACATCTGGTCCCAAGGGTTTTGGATAAGGGATAGTGCACCTGTAATAGTAATAGTGTAACAGGAGGCACATTGCTCATAAATTAAAATTATCCCAGGCAGTGGATCTACCAAAGCAGATGCAGTTAGAATCATAGAATGGTTACAACACAGAAGAAGGACATTCGGCCTGTCGAGCCCGTGCCGGCTCTCTGCAAGAGCACTCCAGCTAGTCCCACTCCCCCGCCCTTTGCCTGTAACCCTGCAATTTTTTTTCCTTCAGGTACTTATCCAACTCCCTTTTGAAAGCCGTGATTGAGTCTGCCTCCACCACCCTTTCAGGCAGTGCATTCCAGATCCTAACCACTCACTGAGTAAAAAGTTTTTCTTCATGTCACCTTTTTTTTACTTCTGCCAATCACCTTTAAATCTGTGTCCTCTGGTTCTCAACCCTTCTGCCAATGGGAACTGTTTCTCTCTACTCTGTCTAGACTCCTCATGATTTTGAACACCTCTATCAAATCTCCTTCATGATAATAACATTTCTTCATGTCCATACAGGTGCTGTGCTGCTATTCGTGCCTTACATTTGTGTTCTTTTAAGTGTGGCTTTTTCCAGATGTCCTGCCAAGAACTGAGGGTCACAGATACAGCACTGACACTGTCTGCCACACAATGCCATGGCTCACACATGCTTTCCATGCCATAGTCTGTTCTCCCACCAAAAATATTGTCTTCGCAGTTAATTAATGTGCTTACCAACACTTTCCGGGGCTTCTGAGAAAATTGGCTTTTTCTCTGCAGGTGTTCAAATTTTTTCTAACAATTGCACACTACAGCGCTGAATGGTCAAGCTGTTGACATTTATGATAGTCAAATAGCTAACTAACTTCTTGAGCAACATTAATCATTACTGCAATTATGTCATGATTAGCTGTTAATCTTTCATTGCCACTAACAAAATTGAATTTTCAAAAATTGCAAATGTAAAAGCATATTTCCACGATTTTCATTAAAATTGACGAGAAAAGGGTACTTTCCCAGATTTTACAAGATTAGATATTTCAAATCCTGGATTTTATTATTAATATAAAATGAAACTAGCAACTTGAGTTTTTTTTTAAATTTATTACAGAACAATCCCAGCAATAAACTTGGGCACATCATCAATAAGTCACATATCAAGAGATTTACTTTCACCTGTTTGGCTATCTCTGTCACAGTAAGTATACAACCTTCAGAATGATCTCATATTGTTCCTAAGTTAATTTGATGGTGTTGGGAGACAGTTTGATTTCCTTTCATAAATTCCACTTGTCCTTGGGATTCAAACAACAGGTTTATGTTTCTGTTGAAACATTTGACCAGAATATCAAAACCAGCTGTAAACTTGCCATATTTGCTGATGATGCAAAATAGACAGAGCAGTAGAGATGTAGGAAACCCCAAAAGATTTGCAAAATAATTTGGGTTAATTCTGTCATTAGGCAGACAAGTAAATAAAATGCAACACTGATGAATGTAAAGTACTACACAAGTCAAAATTTGTAAATTAAAAATTCTCATCCATGTTTTCAAATCCCTCCATGGCCTGGCCCCTCCCCATCTCTGTAATCTCCTCCAGCCCCAGAACCCTCTGATGGGTATGGAGTATAAAAGTAGGGAAGTTTTGATGCAACTTTACGGGGCGCTGGTGAGACCGCACCTGGAGTACTGCGCACAGCTGTGGTCTCCATATTTAAGGAAGGATATACTTGCATTGGAGGCAGTGCAGAGAAGGTTCACTAGGTTGATTCCTGGGATGAAGGGGTTGACGTATGGCGAAAGGTTGCGCAGGTTGGGCCTATACTCATTGGAGTTTAGAAGAATGAGAGGTGATCTTATTGAAACATATAAGATTCTGTGGGGGATTGATGGTGGATACTGAGAGGATGTTTCCCCTAGTGGGGGTATCTAGAACTAGGGGACATAGTTTCAGATGAAGGGGTCGCCCATTTAAGACGGCGATGAGGAGGAATTTCTTCTCTGAGGGTGGTGAATCTTTGGAATTCTCTACCCCAGAGAGCTGTGGAGGCGGAGTCAGTGAATATATTCAAGGCGGAGATTGGCACTACAAGGGAGTCAAGGGATATGGGGAGAGAGCGGGAAAGTGGTGTTGAGGCCAAGGTTGGATTAGCCATGATCTTATTGAATGGTGGAGCAGGCTCGAGGGGCCGATTGGCCTACTCCTGCTCCTGTTTCTTATGTTCTTATATCTGTGCTCCTCTAATTTTGGCCTCTTGAGCATCTCTGATTTCAGTCGCTCCATCATTGGTGACCATGCATTCAGCTGCAAAAGCCTTAAGATCTGCAATTCCCTCTCTGCCCCTCTATCCTCCTTTTAAGACACTCCTTAAAACCTACATCTTTTTGACAAAGCTTTTGGTATCTGTCCCAATATCTCCTTATGTGGCTCGGTGTCAAATTTAGTTTTATAGCGCTCCTGTGAAGCGTCTTGGTACATTTTATTACGTTAAAGGTGTAATGTAAGTGGTGGTGGTGGTAGAACTACTAGTAGTATTAGTAAAGGGTCCTGGGATCATCAGTATCTAATGTTGTGAAACTAATATAATTCTAGTATATATAAAGCAAGGGTAGTAAGGCTATAAACATTATGCCAAGACTTTACAATATACTGGTTAGACCACAGAAAAATACTTGCATTGGAAGGGTACAGAAAGATCAATAAGACAGATCTAAAGTTTAAGGGCTGTGAGGAAAGATTTGAGAGGCTTTATAGTCTACAAAGAAGTTGGACCTCATCAAAGTATGTAAAATATTAAATGCTATAGATATGGTAAATTGAGATTATTACTTGGTAAGAAGGTAGGCTCAGAACACAGATGGAAATTAGTGAAAAATTAATTTAGATTATCTAAATAGAATATCAAATATCTAGAAAACGACTTTATTCAAAAAATGCTAAATGTTTGTAATAAGCTGCCAATCAAAGTAATAAATGCAGAGGCATTGGGATTACAGGAAACTTTGTGATATCCGGGACCGAGCTGTTGCCGTCCCATCAAAACTGCCAGACAAAACATACGGAGCTTTTGAGCTCCGTATCTAGCAACAAACCCTGTTGCACAGCTTCTAAACAGTCGGCCGTAGCTTGCAAGCGTCTCTGTAGCTAAGCAACAGCTTTAGCTAGACCTTGCAGAGCCTGACTGGTGGAAAAAAAAGCAACAAAAAGAAAAAAAACTTACTGAACCGACTCCTGAATTTTGCCGGTGGATCGAGCATAAACCAAAGTTTCCTGTATTAAAAATACCACAAGAATGATGGAAGAGTTGAAAAATTAGAGAAGTGAGGTTCGATGAGCTGAATGCCATATTTGGTTTGAGATCATTAGGTGGAAATGAGTTACCTCCTGAGTAACAAAATTGAATGCAAGTAAAAACAAATGTAGCGCACTGCCTTTTTGATATAAAAGTCAATTAACAGTTTATATTGGAAACGGGAGCAAGTGATGCAGAGTCAAAAGACCTTCTGCTGGAAATGCTTTTGAGTGAAAGTTTTGCTCATTAAGGTGAAGAATATTGTTGCTAAAATGTTTCTCTCTTCACATTCTATCAGTATCAACTAGTTCCAGCGCAGACATAGAAGGGTCAATATAGTTCAGAGCTCATTCTACTGTGTATCAAAAACATGATGCACCAGTCTCATTTTGCTTATAAAACTGTGTGGCATTTCTGTTGCCCACGCCGGCCGAATCTGTCCCTAAGTGAGGCTGCTTAATTTTATGAGCTAGCATTTTTCACCTTAATTAGCAGAACCTTCATTCAAAAGCACTTCTATCCAAAGTTATTTTGGCACTGCAATATTAGTTTTGTTTTCCAGTGTGAACTGTAAATTGACTTGGCGTTATGTCGAAGAGATCAAATCATACTATGCGGTAGTAATGTCAAATATGTTAACACTCTTGTATGACATTCCTTTTTCTTCCGGCGAAGTTATGGCAGCAGAGCAAGAGCAGCTCTAAAAATTCCTGGACAAACTTATGGAGTTTTTTTCTTTGCTTCCACCTGTTCAGCAGTACTGTGAAAAGAGAACTGAAAATCTAGTTTACCAGAATATGTCGTATACTTGAAGTCAAAGTGGTGACAAAGGAAGTTCAGAATTAGACAAGGCTGTCAATCACATTACAACAATTTGCATTTAACATAGAAAAACTCCCCAAGGGATTTCAGAGAATCACAATCGGACAAATATTGATGCCAAGCCAAAGAAGCTCAGGAAGGGAGGAAAAAGAGTGGGAGAGCAATAGTGGTAGGGGATTCTATCGTAAGGGGAACAGATAGGCGTTTCTGTGGCCGTAGACGTGACTCCAGGATGGTTTGTTGCCTCCCTGGTGCCAGGGTCAAGGATGTCACTGAACGGCTGCAGGGCATTCTGAAGGGGGAGGGTGAACAGGCAGAGGTCGTGGTTCACATTGGGACCAACGATTTAGGTAGGAAGAGGGATGAGGTCCTGCAGCAAGAATTTAGGGAGCTAGGTAGCAGATTAAAGAGTAGGACCTCAAAGGTTGTAATCTCTGGATTACTCCCGGTGCCACGTGCTAGTGAGTATAGGAATAGGAGGATAGAGCAGATGAATGCGTGGCTAAAGAGTTGGTGCAGGAGGGAGGGCTTTAGTTTCCTGGATCACTGGGCCTGCTTCTGGGGAAGGTGGGACTTGTACAAGTCGGACGGGTTGCACCTGAACCAGAGCGGGACAAATATCCTTGCGGGGAGGTTTGCTAGCACTGTTCGGGGGGGTTTAAACTAAAATGGCAGGGGGTTGGGAACCTGAGCAGGGAGACAGAGGAAAGGAAAACAGGGATAAAAGCAAAAGATAGGAAGGAGAAAAACAAAAGTGGCAGTCAGAGAAATCAACGGTTTAAATCAAACGTGGCCACAGTAAATAATAATTCTAATAGGTCTAAGAGCGTTAAAAAAACAAGCCTGAAGGCTTTGTGTCTTAATGCGAGGAGCATTTGTAATAAGGTGGATGAATCGGCTGCGCAAATAGAGGTAAACGAATATGATTTGGTTGGGATTACGGAAACATGGCTCAAGGATGGCCAAGACTGGGAACTCAACATCCAGGGGTATTCGATATTCAGGAAACATAGGCAAAAAGGAAAGGGAGGTGGGGTAGCATTACTGGTTAAAGAAGGGATTAATACAGTTGTAATGAAGGATATTAGCTCTGATGATGTGGAATCTGTATGGGTAGAATTGAGAAATACTAAGGGGGAAAAAAACATTAGTGGGAGTGGTATATAGACCTCCAAACAGTAAGGCAGAGGTTGGGGATGGCGTTAAAAGGGAAATTAAAGAAGCGTGCAATAAGGGCACAGCAGTCATCATGGGTGACTTTAATCTACATATAGATTGGGCCAACCAAATTAGTAGCAATACTGTGGAGGAGGAATTCCTGGAGTGTTTACGGGATGGTTTCCTGGACCAATATGTCGAGGAACCAACCAGAGATCAGGCCATTTTAGACTGGGTATTATGTAACGAGAAAGGATTAATTAGCAATCTTGTTGTACGAGGCCCCTTGGGTCGGAGCGATCATAATATGATTGAATTCTTCATTAAGATGGAGAATGAAGTAGTTGACTCAAAGACAAGGGTCCTCAATTTAAATAAAGGAAACTACGATGGTCTGAGGAGCGAGTTGGGTAGGATTGATAGGGGAATGGCACTCAAAGGGTTGACGGTGGATAGGCAATGGCAAACATTCAAAGACCGAATGGATGAGCTACAGAATTTGTTCATCACAGTTTGGCATAAAAGTAAAACAAAAAAGGTGACTCAACCGTGGCTAACAAGGGAAATTAGGGATTGCATAAGATCCAACGAGAGGACATATAAATTGGCTAGAAAAAGCAATAATCCTGAGGATTGGGAGCAGTTTAGGAGTCAACAAAGGAGGACAAAGGGATTAATTAAGAAAGGGAAAATAGAATATGAGAGTAAGCTAGCAGGGAACATAAAAACTGACTGTAAAAGCTTTTATAGATATGTGAAGAGAAAAAGATTGGTGAAGTCAAGCGTAGGTCCCTTGCAGTCAGAATCAGGGGATTTATAATGGGAAACAAGGAAATGGCAGACCAACTAAATACATACTTTGGTTCTGTCTTCACAAAGGAGGACACAAATAACCTCCCAGAGATGCCGGGGAACATAGGGTCTAATCAGAGGGAGGAACTGAAAGAAATCAGTATTTGTAGGGAAATGGTGTTAGGAAAATTGATGGGACTGAAGGCCGATAAATCCCCAGGGCCTGATGGTCTACATCCCAGGGTACTTAAGGAAGTGGCCCTAGAGATAGTAGATGCATTGCTGGTCATCTTCCAGAACTCGATAGACTCTGGAATAGTACCCATGGATTGGAGGGTAGCTAATGTTACCCCACTATTCAAAAAAGGTGGTGGAGAAAAAGCGGGGAATTATAGACCGGTAAGCCTGACATCGGTAGTGGGGAAAATGCTAGAGTCTATTATAAAAGATGTAATAGCAGAGCACTTGGAAAGCAGTGACAGGATCAGACAAAGTCAACATGGATTTACAAAAGGTAAATCATGCTTGACTAATCTACTGGAATTTTTTGAGGATGTAACTGGGAAAATAGATAAGGGAGAACCAGTGGATGTGGTGTATTTGGACTTTCAGAAGGCTTTCGATAAGGTCCAGCATAAGAGATTAGCGTGCAAAATTAAGGCACATCAGATTGGGGGCAAGGTATTGACTTGGATAGAGAACTGGTTGGCGGACAGAAAGCAAAGAGTTGGAATAAACGGGTCGTTTTCCGAGTGGCAGGCAGTGACTAGTGGGGTACCGCAAGGATCGGTCCTAGGGCCCCAGCTGTTCACAATATATATTAATGATCTGGACGAGGGAATTGGATGTAATATCTCCAAATTTGCAGATGACACAAAGCTGGGTGGGAGGGTAAGCTGTGAGGAGGATGTCGTGAAACTCCAGTACGATTTGGACAGGTTGGGTGATTGGGCAGAAACATGGCAAATGCACTATAATGTGGATAAATGTGAGGTTATCCACTTTGGTGGCAAAAACAGGAAGGCAGATTATTATTTGAATGGCAATAGATTGGGAGAAGGGGAAGTGCCAAGAGACCTGGGTGTTATTGTGCACCAGTCGCTGAAGGTAAGCATGCAGGTGCAGCAGACGGTTAAGAAGGCAAATGGTATGTTGGCCTTCGTAGCAAGAGGGTTCGAGTACATGAACAAGGATGTCTTGCTGCAGTTGTACAGGGCCTTGGTGAGACCACACCTTGAGTATTGTGTGCAGTTTTGGTCACCTTACCTGAGGAAGGACGTTCTTGCCATGGAGGGAGTGCAGCGAAGATTCACCAGGCTGATACCTGGGATGGCAGGAATGACGTACGAGGAGAGATTGTGTCGATTGGGCTTATACTCACTGGAGTTTAGAAGATTGAGAGGGGATCTCATCGAAACCTATAAAATTCTGTCAGGTCTGGACAGACTAGATGCAGAAAGGATGTTTCTGATGGCCGGGGAGTCCAGAACCAGGGGTCATAGTCTAAGGATAAGGGGTAAGCCATTTAGGACTGAAATGAGGAGGAATTTCTTCACCCAGAGAGTGGTGAACCTGTGGAATTCTCTGCCACAGAGGGCGGTGGAGGCCAGTTCATTAAATATATTCAAGAAAGAGTTGGATATATTTCTTGAGGCTAAAGGGATCAAGGGATATGGGGAGAAGGCAGGGACAGGGTACTGAATTTGGATGATCAGCCATGATCTCATTGAATGGCGGAGCAGGCTCGAAGGGCCGAATGGCCTACTCCTGCTCCTATCTTCTATGTTTCTATATTGGGAGGGGTGACGAAAAGCTTGGTCAAAGAGGTGGGATTTAAGGAGAGTCTTAAAGGAGGAGAGGGAGGTTGAGAGCTTTAGGGAGGGAATTTCAAAGCTTATGGCCAAGATGGCTGAAGGTACCAGCGTCAATGGTTGGGTGAAGGGAGTAGGGGATGGACAAGAGGGTTGTAGTACTGGATAACTTTACAGAGATAGTAAGTGGTGAGGCCATGGAGGGATTAAAACATGAGGATGAGAATTTTAAGTCTGAGGCATTGGCAGACCAGGAGTCCATGTTGGTTAGTAAGCATAGGGGTGATGGGTGAGCAGAACTTGGTGCGGGATAGAATGTGGGCAGCAAAGCTTTGGATGAGCTGAAGTTTGTGGAGGGTGGGAGGGCAACATTGGAATAATTATGTCTGGAGGTAACAAAAGCATGGATGAGTTTCAGCAACTGATGGGCTGAAATGGACAATGTTACAGAGGTGGAAGTAGGCAGTCTTTGTGATGGGGACAATATGGTGTCGAAGCTCAACTCTAGGTCGCATAGGACACTGAGGTTGCAAGCGGTCGGTTTCAGCCTGAGACAGTGGCTGGAGTGGAAAATGGAATCTGTGACGAGGGTACAGATACAGGTAGTGGAAGTCAAAGACAATAGCTTCAGTCTTGATGATGTGAGGACCTGGAACTCGCTGCCGATGAAAGTGGTGGAAGCGGAGACACTCAATATTTTCAAGGGGTGACTGCATAGGCATTTGAGAGAAATAAACTTGCAGGACTACAGGGATAGAGCGGGGGAATGGGACTGACTGGATTGCTCTGCGGAGAGCCGGTGCGGACTCGATGGGCCAAATGGCCTCCTTCTGTGCCATTATGCCTCTATGACTGTTCTTCCCAGTGTTTAATTGGAGGAAATTATTGCTCATCCAGGACTGGATGTCTGATGAACAGTGAGGCAATGAAGAGAGAGAGAGTAAGACCATGTGGAAACTGACTCCAATTCCTCGATTTTTAACCCCCCCCCCCCTGCACAAACAGATAAGAAAGGGTCGGGTGAGGGGTTAAAATCTTGAAAAGAAAAATCTCACTGTGTTCCGGCCCATTGTAATATTAACGGTAGCGATTCAGACCAAAGACTAAGCTCCCACTAAAAGCCGATAGGGACCTACTTAAGATACAAAAGTCATCGGCGTCGCAACGTAATATTGCCAGGGGAATCTCACTGTTACCCAGCAGCAGCAACAACAGCAACTTGCACTTATATAGGGCGTTTAATGTAGTGAAACATCCCAAGGCGCTTCACGGGAGCATTATCATCAATTTCACACCGAGACACATGAGATATTAGGGCAGAGGACCAAAAACTTGGTCAAAGAAGTAGGTCTTAAAGGAGGAGAGAGGCGGAGAGGTTTAGGGAGGGAATTCCAGAGTTTAGGGCCCAGGCAGCAGAAGGCACGGCCGCCAATTTGGAGTGATTAAAATAGGGGATGCACAAGAGACCAGAAGTAGAGGAGTGCAGAGATCTCTTGTAGCGCAGGAGGAGGTTACAGAGATGGGGAGGAGCGAGGCCATGGAGGGATTTGAAAACAAGGATGACAATTTTAAAATTGAGGCGTTGCAGGACCGGGAGCCAATGTAGGTCAGCAAGCACAGGGGTGATGGGTGAACGGTACTTGGTGTGAGTTAGGATACGAGCAGCAGACCTTTTTGGATGAGCTCAAGTTTATGGACGGTGAAAGATGGGCGGCCAGCAAGAAGAGTGTTGGAATAGTCAAGTCTAGAGGTAACCAAGGTATGGATGAGGATTTCAACATCAAATGAGCTGAGGCAGGGCATCTGCGCAGGCAATGTTACGGAGGTGGAAGTAGGCAGTCTTCGTGATGGCAGAACCATGGCGGGAGGAACCAACTGGCCAGAAGAAGCCACGGTAAGTTTAAAAAAATGTTGTTCTCTGTGAACTCCTTGTAGGCCAGAATGAGCTCTCTTTCCCACCCCTCCCAAAATATGTAACTGCAATTGCTGTGGAACCCCTCCCTCCACTGACTGCTGAGGGCTCTCTCCATGGCTAGAGATGCTCTAACTACAATTGGATAGTTGTATAGGTAAGAGTGGAACCAAGCAAGGGCAATCCGACTGAGCTGGACAAGGTATGAGAGACCTATTTATGGAGGATGGTGTGGTCGATCATATCAAAGGTTGAGAAAGACGAGGAGGGATAGTGCATCATGGTCATGGACTATGTCATTTGTGGCTTTGGTTCAAGCCGTTTAAGTGCTATGGCAGGGGTGGAAACCTGTTTGGATGATTCAAACATGGAGTTACAGGAAAGATGAGCACAGATTTGGGAAGCAACAACTTGTTCAAGGTCTTTGGAAAGGAAAAGGAGTATTGGAGCAGCTGCATTAGTTTCCAAGGACAGAAGGATCAAGGGTTGTTTTTTAACTAGGCTGCTGATGGCTGGTTTTGAAAGGGAGGGGACAATACCCAAGGCCAGGAAGGGAAGCTGGGTGGCTATCAGTTTAGTGAGAAATTAGGGTTCAACGTCATTAAGCCATCTCCAAGCAACCTGTCTCGAGGAATTCAGTCACTTCAGAACAGAGCCAAACTGGGAGAGTTGTGCATGAAGGACTTCCTGACTAAACTAATGTAAACAATTGATAGAAACAATTGATATTAATCATCTGGTTATCACTTGGGAGAACTCTGCATTACCTATACAAAGGTGATGAGCCTGCCTTTGAGGTGCCATTTTTGTATGAGCCAGAGAATGCGTATTTGATGTACATACAGAAAGATTGAGACAACAAGCGGTAATATAAGGGTAGATTTTTATTTAATAGCATTTGACCCTAAAAGACCAACTGGGCAGAGCACAAAAGAAAATCAGGCAGGACGATCGCAGGCCCATACAGAGTCCACCCAATTTTACTGCCTATTAATTTAAATGGGTAGGCTCTGTTGCAGGCGTGGTATACTCCCTACCCAATTTCCCACTATATACATCTTGCCCAGTCAATCCTTCATGCACAAGCACTATTGGAGGAAAATCTGGTCTTTTATGATTTGAAACAAGACCCATCTCAACTTGTCATAATGCAGTTGTGAATTAATTAACAAAAAGAACTGGTAAATAATCATGCATGTTCAGTTTCAGTCTTACTTAGAAAACCACCAATTTTTACAAGAACTCCCGTTGTTCATGTCACTACGCTGTACTCACAAGGGGACAAAATGGATCTGGAATATCTTTATATACCAGATTTTCCATATGTGGTACAGTATATGGGAAATATATTTTACAAAATTGAGGGGAAGGGAGCATATTAGAAAGAAATGGGAAACTAACAATGAGAAAGAAATGGAAGGATTTTAAGTACAAAAAAGAAAGTTGAACCAAATTGATGTTTGTGTAATTTGTGTAAAGTGACTGGTGCCATTGCCTGGGACAGGTGCTCCTTTGGTAACTGACCTCTGCCCACAATAATTGATTTCCTGCTTATAATTGCCTTTCTGTATAGCTAACCTATAGCCTCTTGTATGTATAATAGTACAGCACTCCCTAAACTTTGCAATTTGCCATATACCACCTGAAATGATCATAGTTTCATTGGCCTTCCCTCTCAGTGAGTGTGCATCGGGGAATGTTACTAGGGGGAAGGGCAATTCCCGCATTTCTTGCATTGTGAAAATCATCTATTCTTCAAAGCGAGAATAGAACGTTTCCATAATAGTAGAGTATGCTAGAATCACCACTGCCTGCACAACATTTGGTAATGCATTCTCCTATTGAGTGTCAGAGACAGGGATCAGTTGTTCAGGTGTCAATTCATTCAGCTGTGTTTCTTTCATCGAAGTAATTTTGATAAAGGGGTCCGATTAATTTGCAGTCCCTCATCTACTCCACAACTTCAGTGTTTTTTTTAACAGTTGTGCTATCATTCCTAGAGATTTAAACAAGTGTATGTTTATAGAGTTTTGTGATGTATGCAAATATTTGCTACAGCATCATGGGACTAGTAAGGAATCGATTTTTTTTGCAGGGAGCTGCTGGACACTTTGCTGTTTCATGTATATTACTGCAGTTAGTAGGGTAGATTTTATGGTTTAACAATACTGATGCAGAGCTTTGTGTGTGACAGGAGCACATCAGATGACCTTCATGATTTTCTATTGGTTTTAATGAACAGAAAGTCGTACAGACAGCAAATCAGGCGTGCTGATCGTTGCACTTCAATTCCCAATATATATTCTCATTGCAGTATGCTCTATGTTGAGGGTTAAATTATAACATTTACCTCATAGCTGTTTATAGGGGTATAAACCTCTGGAATAACAAGCAGCAGTTGTGTTGTGCAGTGTTACCAGGTGTGCATCCCTGAGAAAGTACTGAACAATATCACTCTAGCCAACCTCTCCTTGATGCAAAACTGCTGGCTGCACAGAAAATTAAACTGGATATTACCAGGTGTAACTACATTACACAGTGGTCACTAGCATCTGGGGTGTACTACACATCTAGATGCACATTTTTATGTCCTCCAGGTGAGTGACTTGTATACTTTGTGCTGATTATAGGCTTTTTGACTGCGAACATAAACCGTGAAAATGGGTTTTTATGTTAATTATAAGATTCACCCATAAGCCCTGGATAAACCTGTTTCACAAATAAACCGTTGTTGAGTGCTTGACTATGATTTAGATAGATTGTTGGTTTCTTATTTATGCTGGCAGAAGGAGGTAGATAACGTGATGTGAAAGTACTTTAGTGGAATTAGCATGATGCTGACATGAATATAAGCAAACAAGGAAAGGTCCTCCGTGGATTTCCTAAACAAATCAAGAAAACTTTAATTATTAATCTTGTAACAGCTACAATAGGATGCATATAAAAAATCACTGCATCAAGGGGCACAAGTTAAAGGTTTGACTCTCCCAGTAATATGTGAGATTCATTCTTCAAACACCCCATAAATTTTAAAAGGAATCACATAATAGACAACAGCATCATAGCAAGAGGTTGCTATACAATGTAGTCCAGTAAACTGTACACTGGGGTCAGTAAATTCTGCATGACTTGATATACGTAGTTGAATTCCGTACCTATAAAGCATCGATTTTTGTTTTTGCTCTGTAATCTCTTTCAGCCCAACAAGGAAGGAAGCAGTGTTCTGGGGAATGAAGTGGGGCAAGTGGAGCATGTTTCAGTGGGAGAGCATTTGGGGAACAGTGATCATAATATAATCAAGTTTAGAATAGTTATGTACAAGGACAAGGAACATTCGAGCATAAAAATACTTAACTGGAGGAGAGCTAACTTCAGTGAGTTGAAAAGGGTTCTGGCCCAGGTGGATTGGAATCAAACATTGGCAGGCAGAACAGTAATTGAACAATGGAAGGCCTTCAAAGAGGAGATGGTTAAGATACAGAGTAGACACATTCCCATGAGGGGGAAAGGAAGGGCATCCAAAGCTAGAGCTCACTGGATGACTAAAGATGTAGAGGTTAAAATGAAACAGAAAAAGGAGGCTTATGACAAATGTAAGGTTCATAATACAGTAGGGAACCAAGCTGAATATGGAAGTACGGACGAGATCTAAAAAAGGGAATAAGAGGGGCAAAGAGAGAGTATGATTATAGATTAGTGTCGAACATAAAAAAAAAAAAAAGTCTTTTATAAATGCATAAATAGTAAAAGGGTAGTCAAAGGAAGGTGGGTCCAATTAAGGACTAAAAAGGAGATATTCTTGTGGAGGCAGAGGGCATTGCTGAGGTACTAAATGAAAACTTTGCATCTGTCTTCACTAGTGAAGAGGATGCTGCCAATGTAGCAGTAAAGGAGGAGGCAGTAGCGATATTGGATTGGACAAAAATAGATAAAGATGGTACTTAAAAGGTTGGCAGTACTAAAAGTAGTAAAGTCACCCGGTCCTGATGGGATGCATCCTAGGTTACTAAGGGAAGTAAGGATGAAAATGGCAGAGGCTCTAGCCACAATCTTCCAATCTTCCTTGGATATGGAGGTGGTGCCCGAGGACTGGAGGATTGTAACTGTTACATCCCTGTTCAAAAAATGATGGCGATAAACCCGGCAACTACAGGCCAGTCAGCCGAACATCGCTGGTGGGGAAACTTTTACGGCTGGATTTTCATTCAGAAGTCGGGAAGGAGGTGGGACTATAACTTTCGGGTTGTAGCCCGCCTCCATCGAGATGCAGTCAATCCATGCGATTTTCACTTGATTGACCTTGTTGAGCCCGCCCAGCTGGCTCAGCAGGCCAATTAAGGGCCACCCGGCAACCGATGACGTCACAGACTGAAATTTCATCTGTCAGGACGTGTTGACGGATGAAATATCAGTGTTTCACAGCTGTTTGAAGCTGTCAAACACTGACAGTCTTACTTCTAACCTGAGTCCTTCTACGCAGACTCAGTTAGAAATCTTGCCAGCACTGAAAGCTGCAGGCTGTCACTTTTGACAGCTCGCGGCCATTCTGCTTTCTGTGCCGGCTGAATGATGGACTCCCGAAACTTAGAGGAAGGAAGGTAACTACAGGTAATTTAAACTTCTTTACACACTTTAGAAGCACCAAACACACTTACCTTTGCACTCATGCACCCATCACTCACCTGAACACCGACATCTCGACCCCTCCAAGTCCAAGTCCTTCAACCCGACGGCCCGACTCCTCTAACCTGGTGTGGTTTGGAGCTGTCGGGAATCCCACACGACAATCTTTAAAATAGGGATTAGGCTAAAAACTGCCTGTTAACTACCTGTTAACAGGCAGTTAATTGGCACTAATCCCTTCCCGCCTCGGGTCGGCGGGTCCCAGTGCGGGGCGGGTACCCGCCTCCTTTGAAACTTACATGGAGGCGGGTTTTGGGCGGGATGGTGTCGGGACCCCCGAATTTGGGATTTTAGCCCCCCGCACGCCTAAAAGCCCGCCTCACGGCACACTGAAAATCAACCCCTTAGATACACTAATCCAGGACATAATTAATTGGCACTTGGGCTAATAAATGAAAGTCAGCACGAAGGCAAATAGTGTTTGACTGACTTGCAGAGAAGGTGGATAAGGGTAGTGCTGTTAATGTATATATGGACTTTCAAAATGCATTTGACAAAGTACCAAGGCCAGCATTTATTGCCCATCCCTAATTACCCTTGAGAAGGTGGTGGTGAGTCACCATTTCAGAGGGTAGTTAAGAGTCAACCACATTGCATTGGGTCTGGAGTCACATATAGTCCAGACCGGGTAATGATGGCAGATTACCTTCCCTGAAGGACATTAGTGAACCAGACGACAATCTGTTAGTTTCATGGTTACCATTACTGATGCTAGCTTTTATTAAATTAACTGAATTTAAATTCCCCAGCTACTATGGTGGGATTTGAACTCGGGTCTCCAGATGATTAATCCAGGCCTCTGGATTACTAGTCCAGTAATATAACCGCTATGGTGGAAGCTGTCATTGACAGTGCTATCAAGTGGTACTTACTCACCAATAACCTGCTCGCTGATGCCCAGTTTGGGTTCTGCCAAGACCACTCAGCTCCCAACCTCATTACAGCCTTGGTCCAAACATGGACAAAAGAGCTGAATTCCAGAGGTGAGGTGAGAGTGACTGCCCTTGACATCAAGGCAGCATTTGACTGAGTTGTCATCAAGGAGCCCTAGCAAAACTGAAGTCAATGGGAATCGGGGGGCGGGGGGGAAACTCTCCACTGGCTGGAGTCATACCTAGCACAATGGAAGATGGTTGTGGTGATTGAAGGTCAATCATCACAGCCCCAGGACGTCGCTGCAGGAGTTCCTCAGGGCAGTGTCCTAGGCCCAACCATCTTCAGCTGCTTCATCAATGACCTTCCCTCCAGCATAAGGTCAGAAATGGGGATGTTCGCTGATGACTGCACAGTGTTCAGTGCCATTCACAACTCTTCAGATAATGAAGCAGTCCATGCCTGCATGCAACAAGACCTGGGCGACGTTCAGGCTTGGGTTGATAAAGAAAGACATGCATTTATATAGCACCTTTCATGACCACCGGACGTCTCAAGGCACTTTACAGCCAATGAAGTACTTTTTGAAGTGTAGTCACTGTTGAAATGTGGCAGCCAATTTGTGCACAAACAGCAATTTGATAATGACCAGATAATCTGTTTTTGTTATGTTGATTGAGGGATAAATATTGGCCAGGACACAGGGGATAACTCCCCTGCTCTTCTTCGAAATAGCGCCATGGGATCTTTTACGTCCACCTGAGAGTGCAGACGAGGCCTCGGGTTTAACGTCTCATCCGAAAATGGCAAGCAACATTCGCGCCACAGAAGTACCAGACAATGACTATCTCCAACAAGTGAGAGTCTAACCACCGCCCCTTGACATTCAATGGCATTACCATCGCCAAATCCCCCACCATCAACATCCCAGGGGTCACCATTGACCAGAAACTTAACTGGACCAGCCACATAAATACTGTGACAACAAGAGCAGGTCAGAGGCTAGGCATTCGGCAGCAAATGTCTCACCTCCTGACTCCCCAAAGCCTTTCCACCATCTACAAGGCACAAGTAAGGAGTGTGATGGAATACTCTCCACTTGCCTGGATGAGTGCAGCTCCAACAACACACAAGAAGCTCGACACCATCCAGGACAAAGCAGCCTGCTAGATTGGCACCCCATCTACCACCTTAAACATTCACTCCCTCCATCACCGGCAGACCGTGGCTGCAGTGTGTACCATCGACAAGATGCACTGCAGCAACTCGCCAAGACTTCTTCGGAAACACCTCCCAAACCCGCGACCTCTTCCACCTAGAAGGACAAGGGCAACAGATGCATGGGAACACCACCACCTCCAAGTCACACACCATCCTGACTTAGAAGTATATCGCCAATCCTTCATCGTCGCTGAGTCAAAATCCTGGAGCTCCCTAACTAACAGCACTGTGGGAGTACCTTCACCACATGGGCTGCAGCAGTTCAAGAAGGCGGCTCACCACCTTCTTCTCGAGGGCAATTGGGGATGGGCAATAAATGCTGGCTTTGCCAATGACACCCAGATCCCATAACTGAATTTTAAAAAATGCTACCTTACCCTGTAAATATACAATGATGTTCCCCATGGGTTGGTATTTGGACCACTGCTCTTTTTGATATATATTAATGACCTGGACTTGGGTATACAGGGCTTAATTTCAATGTGTTGCAATGACATAAAACTCAGAAATGTAGTAAACACCGAAGAGGATAGTAACAGACTTCAGGAGGACATGGACAGACTTCGGACCCTGAACTTGCCCGGGTTACAGGGGCCGCGCTCTGTACATGCATCGCAGGAAGCCAGTCGATCACAGCGCAGGCGCATTAAAGACGGTGATCTGAAAAGTTGGGGATGTTAAAAGGCGGCGAGGTGGACAGGCATCCTCGCGCGCGCACTGTTTGCTTAACAAAAGAGTTGGGGCAGTGGCCACATCTTAAGGGAGTGGGTGATGTGTTGATTATGTCATCCTCTGAGAAGCGCTGCAGGCAGAAGCTGTATAGAATCATAGAAATTTACAGTATAGAAGGAGGCCATTTGGCCCATTGTGTCTGTGCCAGCTGAGCCTGATCCCACTTTCCAGCTCTTGGTCCGTAGCCTTGTAGATTACACACTTCAAGCACTGTAGAGAAGCCGAGCTCAGCCGGTTCCAATCGTGACTCTCCTCCTTTGGTGCCATAGTTCTGAGGGACGTGTTACAGAAACTCCGCGGTCACCGCAGAGCGAGCCAGATCAGTGCAGCCGGCCACCACTATGGGGCTGGACGAAGCTTTCAAATTGGTGGGAGATATCGGTAGATAAACCACCTGTACCTCATCTTATAAAACCTATTATAGGTGAGTGAGTCACTGAGTTTTACCCGCAACAGGTGAGTAAGAAAGTACTTTGTTGCTGTCAGATGGCAGTGACCTGTTTTAGGAGAGGCAGTGAGAAACGAGTTTGTGCGAATTTTGAGTTGTTCGTGAATCTGCTTTTTAAAATAAAATGATCCTACTGCAGTTGGGTTTGTAAGATTAGGCTTTCAATCATTAGATGAGGCAAGGAAGAAATGAGCAGAAAGAAGCGATTGACAAAGTCTAACTTACTTTTATTAGCTACTTTTTACTAAATCCAATATTGCACCGGGGGTGGATATATGGTTTTAGTCTTGTTGCTGATGAAAGTTAATAAAAACCTTAACATAACAAGTGAGGAAAATTGGAGCTTACTTTTGAAAATCCGAATTCTGGCGTCGGGTTTACATTTTTAGAAATGTTGAGGCACCTCATTTTCTACAGGCCAACCCAGTTAGCACATCTGTCTGCTGTAGAATTCAAAATGCCTGGCGGCAACAAAATTGTCCTTGTGGCAGAACCACTGAATGACTCTGGCTAACTGTACATAATTCTCTTTAACGATGTTCTAACACCAGCCTAAGCCTGTACCATTGTGTTAGGCATTACTGTGTTTTGTATATAGAGTTTGCATGTACGGGGCGTGGCCCCTTTAAGAGCGCAGGCAAACGCGATGACGTCACGTCGTAAACCACGTGACTGCCCAGGCAGTCCTCGTGGCATCTCCATTGAGTAAAGACCTGTTTCATTGTTCTCCTGTGTCGATCTCAATTATTCGTCGGAATTCGTCAATTCCTACATCCTCATGTATTGGGTGGTAGTGAGTGTGGCCAGCTGCAGATACGGCCATCAATGGTGGAGCGATTATAATCGGGAATAGGCAAGAGGCTCGAATTGGAGGAGCGTAGAGATCTCGGAGGGTTGTAGGGCTGGAGGAGGAGGTTTTGTTCCAGAAAGAATAACTGTCAAAAGCAGAGCGAAGCCGGCCTGCGCGTGATGTGACAGTCGGGCCACCGATCCACCTACTCCTCATATTCTTATGTCAGTAATCGATTAGTGACGGCTGATTGCATTTCCTGCCCAGGAGCAAAGGTCGCGGAATCCGCTTCCTGTCCGGGAGTAAAGGTCAGCGAGGGGTCGGGAAAAAAATAACAACTCCTGATTTCTCTACCAAATTTCATGATTTGTCTCCTGATTTGAGGTGGTGGGGTTGGCAATACTGCTACATGGTACACTTTTTTTAAAGAGGGTGCAGGAACAGAGACCTGGGGGTGTATGTACACAAATCTTTGAAGGTGGCAGGACAAGCTGAGAAGGCTGTTAAAAAAGCATATGGGATCCTTGGCATTTTTAATAGAGGAATAGAGTACAAAAGCAAGGAAATTATGCTGAACCTTTATAAAACAGTATTGCGTTCAATTCAATCAAATCAATCAAATCAAATCAACTTTTATTGTCATTGTTAGTGCACAAGTGCAGTACAACGAAATGTAGGCTTGCGGCTCCCGAGAGTGTACAATTTGGATTAGGACACTTAAACATTTCAACATACATTTGTACATATATATTAGCATAAATATGACCATAATAAAGTGCATCGGCAGATGTGCAGGCTTTAGTGTTTATTTGTGGAGTTCAGTAGGATGACAGCCCTGGGAAAGAAGCTGTTCCTAAATCTGGTTGTACGGGTGCGAATGCATCTGTCGCGTCTTCCAGATGGTAGGAGGGCGAACAGACTGTGGCTGGGGTGGGTAGGGTCTTTGATGATGGTCCGTGCCCTCCGTAGGCAGCGTTTCTGATATATATGTTCTATGGTCGGTAGCCGGGTGCCGGTAATGCGTTGGGCAGTTTTGACTACCCGCTGCAGGGCTTTCCGGTCATGGGAGCTACAGCCGCCGTACCATACCGTGATACAGTTTGTCAGGATGCTCTCTATAGTGCAGCGGTAGAAGTTAGAGAGGATCGGGGGTGACAGATTACATCCCTTCAGCCTCCTCAAGAAATATAGGCGCTGCTGGGCCTTCTTCACCAGAGAGGAGGTGTTGAGGGACCAGGAGAGGTCTTCCGTGATGTGGACTCCGAGGAACTTAAAGTGCACTACACTTTTTAGAAAGGATGTCAAGGCCTTGGAGAGGTTGCAGAGGAGATTTACTAGAATGGTACCAGGGATGAGGAACTTCAGTTACGTGGAGAAGCTGGGGTTGTTCTCCTTAGAGCAGAGAAGGTTAAGAGGAGATTTGAGAGGTGTTCAAAATTATGAATGGTTTTGATCGTAAATAAGGAGAAAATGTTTCTAGTAGCAGATGGGTTAGTAACCCGAGGATACAGAGTTACGGTGATTGGCAAAAGAACCAGAGGCGACATGAGGACATTTTTTTAACGCAGTGAGTTGTTGTGATCTGGAATGCGTTGCCTAAAAAGGTGGTGGAAGCAGATTCACTAGTGACTTTCAAAAGAGAATTGGACAAATACTTGAAGAGAAAACACTTACAGAGCTATGGGGAAAGAGCAAGGGAGTGGGACTAAGTGGTTAGCTCTACCAAAGAGCGGACACAGGGTATGATGGGCCGAATGACCTCCTTCTGAGCTGTATATGATTCTATTAGTCTATTGGCAAAGAGGAAGGAATTTAATTGGTGTGCGCCCTCTCCGTGCTGCTGGACTGATGAATGTTGAATCATCCCAATGGATCATAGAGTGAACTAGGTGACCCCTGGTTTGTTTGTGACTTCTTTAACCATTCTTGGCCACAAAATGGAGGTGGGCAGAGTAGAATGAAGCATGAGTCATGTAAGCATGAGTATGGGACTTATTTGAAATCTGCTTAGAGTGCTGGAAAATTGATTGACCTTTTGTTCTGCTGAAATACAGAATTTTGTCTCCATTTTGTTTTGTCTAGATTTCAAATCTTTTCTGAACTATAATGCAAAAGGTCACCAACCCCTTTTCAAAACAAGTAAACTGCCAGCAAGCTCTGTATGTTCATAGATAACAACTACCTGTACTTTGCTGGCCGCATAACTACCTGTACTTTGCTGGCCACTCGTGATTCTATCAAAATTGCCTGTGCCAGTCGTCTTTGAATACAGATTTTGTCTGTTATTTTAGAGGTTTCTTTTTATAATAACCCTATCGACTGTATAATTGAATGAGACATAGTTGTCAAATTATACTGATTTCATACAAGAAGTGAGGAGCAGAAACTGTTGGTTACTGGTTAGGACTTATATAGACAATCTTTTTCTATTTTCATTGGCGCAAGGGGTAAAAAAAATGTTGTTTAAAGCCATCCAGATGCATTTTGAGCAAATTTAAATTCAAGTTTGTGCCAGTGAAGAGATTATAATTTAAAATTGCCGTTAAGATCATAATCACATGTTTTGCAGCCTCAGCATATTGTTTAAGACTTGTGTAAACTGGGGCAAAAGTCGCAACATTTCTAAAACGGATAGGTTTTTTTCTGCAGATGTTGGAAATCCGAAATAACAACAGAAAATGCTGGAAAAACTCAGCAGGTCAGGCAACATCCGTGGAGAGAAATTTGAGTTGACGTTTCGGGTCGAACCCTTCTTCAAAACTGGAAAGAAAAGAAACAAGATCAAAGGCAGAGCTGCGATCGGACAAAAGAATAAAAGAAACAAAAGAAGTAAAAGAGATTAGAAGCTAGACGAGATGGTAATAGGCTGAGATTAGGTGTAAGGTGTACTGGCAGGGCAAAAGATAGCTGCCAGGTGTGAGAGAGAAACAAAAGGAAAGGGGGGGGGGGAAAGGAGTGGAAAAATTACAAGAAAAAATGAAATGGGGGCCGAGCTTATGATCTGAAATTGTTGAACTCGATATTGAGTCCGGAAGGCTGCAGAGTGCCTAATTGGAAGATGAGGTGCTGTTCCTCGAGTTTACGTTGAGCTTCCGTGGAACAATACAAGAGGCCAAGGACGGTGAGGTCCGAGTGGGAATCCCCAACCCCGCACAGCCCGCTTCTACCTCCTTCCCAAGATCCACAAACAGGACTGCCCTGGTAGACCCATCGTTTCAGCCTGTTCTTGCCCCACGGAACTTATCTCTTCCTATCTTGACTCTATCTTTTATCCCCTTGTCCAGTCTCTTCCCACCTACATCCGCGACTCTTCGGACGCCCTCCGCCACTTTAACAGTTTCCAGTTTCCTGGCCCCAACCGCTTCCTTTTCACCATGGACGTACAATCCCTCTACACCTCCATCCCCCACCCGGATGGCCTGAGGGCGCTCCGCTTCTTCCTTGAACAGAGGCCCGACCAGTCCCCATCCACCACTACCCTCCTCCGCCTGGCTGAACTTGTTCTCACATTGAACAACTTCTCCTTTAACTCCACTCATTTCCTCCAAATCAAAGGTGTTGCCATGGGTACCCGCATGGGTCCTAGCTATGCCTGCCTTTTCGTGGGCTATGTGGAACAATCTTTGTTCCAGTCCTACTCGGGTCCCCTCCCTCACTTCTTTTTCCGATACATTGATGACTGTATCAGTGCCGTTTCCTGCTCTCGCCCCGAACTTGACAATTTCATTCACTTTGCCTCCAATTTCCACCCTTCCCTCATTCACATGGTCCATCTCTGACTCTTCCCTTCCCTTCCTTGACTTCTCCGTCTCCATCTCTGGGGATAGGTTATCGACCAATATTCACTACAAGCCCACTGACTCCCACAGCTACCTGGACTACACTTCCTCCCACCCCGCTTCCTGTAAGGACTCTATTCCATTCTCCCAGTTTCTCCGTCTCCGCCGTATCTGCTCCGACGATGCCACCTTCCACACCAGTGCTTCAGACATGTCTTCCTTTTTCTGCAACCGAGGATTCCCCTCTACCGTGGTTGACACTGCCCTCGACCATGTCAGTTCTATCTCCCGCACTTCTGCCCTCACCCCTGCCCCTCCCTCCCGGAACCACGATAGGGTTCCCCTTGTCCTCACCTTTCACCCCACCAGCCTCCACATTCAACGGATCATCCTCCGGCATTTCCGCTACCTCCAAAGTGATCCCACCACCAAACGTATCTTCCCCTCCCCTCCCCTTTCAGCATTCTGCAGGGACCGCTCCCTCCGAGACACCCTAGTCCACTCCTCTATCACCCCAAACAGCCCTTCGCCTGGCACCTTCCCGTGCAAACGGAGGAGATGTAACATCTGCCCCTATACCTCCCCCCTTCCCACTGTCCAGGGCCCCAAACACCCCTTCCAGGTGAAACAGCGATTTACTTGTACTTCTCGCAATCTAGTATACTGTATTCGCTGCTCACGATGCGGTCTCCTCTACATTGGGGAGACCAAACGCAGATTGGGTGACCGCTTTGCGGAACACCTCCGTTCAGTCCGTAAGGGTGACCCCGAGCTTCCGGTCGCCTGTCATTTTAATTCACCGCTCCATTCCCACTCGGACCTCACCGTCCTTGGCCCTTGGCTTCCATGGAAGCTCAACGTAAACTCAAGGAACAGCACCTCATCTTCCGATTAGGCAGTCTGCAGCCTTCCGGACTCAATATCGAGTTCAACAATTTCAGATCATAAGCTCGGCCCCCATTTCATTTTTTCTTGTAATTTTTCCACTCCTTTACCCCCCCCCCTTTCCTTTTGTTTCTCTCTCACACCTGGCAGTACACTTTACACCTAATCTCAGCCTATTACCATCTCGTCTAGCTTCTAATCTCTTTTACTTCTTTTGTTTCTTTTATTCTTTTGTCCGATCGCAGCCCTGCCTTCGATCTTGTTTCTTTTCTTTCCAGTTTTGAAGAAGGGCTCGACCCGAAACGTCAACTCAAATTTCTCTCCACGGATGTTGCCTGACCTGCTGAGTTTTTCCAGCATTTTCTGTTGTTATTTAGGTTTTTTTTCTGTTGTTCAGACAATAATACATCAATCACACAGGCAGTAAAACCACTGCAACCAATTTCAGAAATGTTTTATTCAAATGTTAGCACAGCTGACTTTCTATAACTACTTTTTGTTCTGAGTGGTGTAGTCCAGAAGCCAATTCCACCCAGGGAAAGTAAAGGCTCCTTGATAGGAAATTAAAAATGCAAGAATGCACAGCTGGAGCTTTGCCTTGCTGAGGTGACTCTGTGTTGCTGTGTACTGTTTCACAGACAGCTAGGGAAATGATTTGCAGTTACTGTCGAAGAGAAATATCACCTGAAGAAAGTGGTTGCACAATAGGATGGTATTGAGCGCAGGAACTCAAAAGTGAGAGGGGTAGGCAGTTGCTGCTGTAATTGTAAATTTGAGTCCCGAATACCGTGTTGCTCCCCAGGTCCCAGGGCAAGTGACATAACAGAATATGTGCAGAAGCTTTTGCAAAGGAATAGTGCTCAGCCAGATATCTTGGTTCACATTGAAAACAATGGCGTGAGGAAGAATAAGATTTTGTTCCTGTAAAGAAAGTTCCAGGAGTAAGGAAAGAGATTAAAAGCAGGACATCAAAGAATGGGAATGGCAGATGCGTTAAATAAATACAATGCCTTAGTTTTCACAGAAGTATTATTGGGATTGTAGAAAAGCAGCAAGCTGTTGCCTAATCCCACTCCTGACTTCTTGGACATTCCTCTCCACTTTAGAGTTAGCTGGATGTTTTACAATGAATCGGTCCCAAGTCAATTTCCACTCGATTTATAAGGGAGATTTGGGAACAGGAAGTGTGTTGGACTGAAAATATGTGGTGATTGGTGTTCCGCATAGGTCTGTATTGGGATTGCTCTTGCTGTATATACAAGTTGATCTGATATTGGGAATTGAGGGAACAATATAAAATATGCTGATAACACCTGTGAGGAGGTATGGCAAGTTATTACCAGGATTGTGAAGGAACGTAGAAAGACATAGGCTAGTAGGATGGGGAGATAGGTGGCAGATGTGGTTCAGTGTAGAAAAATGTGAATTAATAGATTTTGGAAGTAAGAACAGGGAATAGAAACACACCTTAAATGGTGAGATTTTAAATAGAGTAGAGGAACAGCGCAGCTTACGCGGGTCATTAAAGATGGCAACAAACAGAATCCTTGGTTTTGTATCCAGAGGTATAGAATACAAGAGCAAGTAAGTCATGTTGAACTGGTGCAAGGCCTTTAGATAGGCTGCAGTTGGAGTAATAGGTGCAGCTTTGGGCACCCCTTTATAGTAAGGATATAAAATCAATGAAAAAGATGCTGTTAGATTTATTAGGATTTTACCAGGGATGAGGAGTTAGTTATGAAGAGACTTGAGAAGTTACAGCGCATTTTACTAAAGCTGAGAAGGTTAAGGGCTGACCTAATGGAAGCCATTAAAAGTATGAACGGCTCTGTTTCCAGTGGTCAGTGAGATGGGAACAAGAGAGTAAATTTACGATAATCACAAAACAATTACAGAAGGCTAGAAAACATCTCTGTCCACAGAGGGTGGTTAGAGTGTGGAATTATCTATCGCAAACAGTTGCTAAAGCTGAGTGTATAAATTATTTTAAAAGGGAATTATAGATTTGAAAAAAGGTATATTAAAGGTATGGGAAGTGAGGGAGCAGTAGAGTGGGATTAGACTAAGTGAAGAAAAACACTTGGTGTAGACTTGGATTAATTTTTCTAGGGCCTTATTCACACCAATCTTATTGTTACCACTGACTCGAACCCTCCTATGCCATTACACCTTATGTCTCTTAGCTGGATCCCAGAAGTAGCTTCCTAATACCAGTACGTGAGAGGGAATGGGGTGTATCATCTGTAGAAATAAGTTGGGGAGGGTTTAAACTAAAATGGCAGGGGGTTGGGAACCTGTGCAGGGAGACAGAGGAAAGGGAAACGAGGATAGAAGCAAAAGACAGGAAGGAGAAAAGCAAAAGTGGCAGTCAGAGAAATCAAGGGTTTAAATCAAACATGGCCACAGTAAATAATAATTCTAAAAGGTCTAAGAGTGTTAAAAAAACAAGCCTGAAGGCTTTGTGTCTTAATGCGAGGAGCATTCGTAATAAGGTGGATGAATTAGCTGCGCAAATAGATGTAAACGGATATGATATGATTGGGATTACGGAAACATGGCTCCAGGTTGACCAAGGCTAGGAACTCAACATCCAGGGGTATTCAATATTCAGGAAAGACGGGCAAAAAGGAAAAGGAGGTGGGGTAGCATTGCTGGTTAAAGAGGAGATTAACACAATAGTAAGGAAGTAAGTTCATCCCAGTTTGGCATAAAAATAAAACAAAAAAGGTGACTCAACCGTGGCTAACGAGGGAAATTAGGGATAGCATAAGATCCAAGGAGAGGACATATAAATTGGCCAGAAAAAGCAGTAAACCTGAGGATTGGGAGCAGTTTAGGATTCAACAAAGGAGGACAAAGGGATTAATTAAGAAAGGGAAAATAGAATATGAGAGTAAACTTGCAGGGAACATAAAAACTGACTGTAAAAGCTTTTATAGATATGTGAAGAAAAAAAGGTTGGTGAAGTCAAGCATAGGTCCCTTGCAGTCAGAATCAGGGGAATTTATAATGGGGAACAAAGAAATGTCAGACCAATTAAATACATATTTTGGTTCTGTCTTCACAAAGGAGGACACAAATAACCTCCCAGAGATGTCAGGGAACAATAGGGCCTGATGAAAGGGAGGAACTGAAAGAAATCAGTATTTGTAGGGAAATGGTGTTAGGGAAATTGATGGGATTGAAGGCCGATAAATCCCCAGGGCCTGATAATCTACATCTTAGGGTACTTAAGGAAGTGGCCCTAGAAATAGTTGATGCTTTGCTGATCACCTTCCAGCATTTGATGGAATCTGGAACAGTACCCATGGATTGGAGGGTAGCTAATGTTTACCCCACTATTCAAAAAAGGTGGTAGAGAGAAAACGGGGAAGCCTGACATCGGTATTGGGGAAAATGCTAGAGTCCATTATAAAAGATGTAATAGCAGAGCACTTGGAAAACAGTGACAGGATCGGACAAAGTCAACATGGATTTACAAAAGGTAAATCGTGTTTGACTAATCTACTGGAATTTTTTGAGGATGTAACTGGTAAAATAGATAAGGGAGAACCAGTGGATGTGGTGTATTTGGACTTTCAAAAGGCTTTCGATAAGGTCCCGCATAAGAGATTAGCGTGTAAAGTTAAGGCACATGGGATTGGGGGCAAGGTATTGACTTGGATAGAGAACTGGTTGGCAGACAGAAAGCAAAGAGTTGGAATAAACGGGTCTTTTTGGCAGGCAGTGACTAGTGGGGTACCGCAGGGATCGGTCCTTGGGCCCCAGCTATTCACAATATATATTAATGATCTAGACAAGAACTAGATGCAATATCTCCAAATTTGCAGAGGACACAAAGCTGGGTGGGCGTGTGTGCTATGAGGAGGATGCCGAGAAACTCCAGGATGATTTGGACAGGTTGGGTGATTGGGCAAAAGCATGGCAGATGCAATATAACGTGGATAAATGCGAGGTTATCCACTTTGGTGGCAAAAACAGGAAGGCAGATTATTATCTGAATGGCAATAGATTGGGAGAAGGGGAAGTGCAACGAGACCTGGGTGTCCTTGTGCACCAGTCGCTGAAGGTAAGCATGCAGGTGCAGCAGGCGGTTAAGAAGGCAAATGGTATGTTGGCCTTCGTAGCGAGAGGGTTTGAGTACAGGAACAAGGATGTCTTGTTGCAGTTATACAGGGCCTTGGTGAGACCACATCTTGAGTAGTGTGTGCAGTTTTGTTCGCCTTATCTGAGGAAGGATTTTCTTGCCATGGAAGGAGTTCAGCGACGATTCACCAGGCTGATACCTGGGATGGCAGGAATGACGTAGGAGGAGAGATTGGGTCGATTGGGCTTGTACTCGCTGGAGTTTAGAAGAATGAGAGGGGATCTCATTGAAACTTATAAAATTCTGACAGGACTGGATAGACTAGATGCTGGAAGGATGTTCCCGATGGTCGGGGAGTCCAGAACCAGGGGTCACAGTCTAAGGATAAGGGGTAGGTCTTTTAGGACAGAAATGAGGAGGAATTTCTTCACCCAGAGAGTGGTGAACCTGTGGAATTCTCTACCACAGAAGGCAGTAGAGGCCAATACATTAAATATATTCAAGAAGGAGTTGGATATATTTCTTAAGGCTAAAGGGATCAAGGGGTATGGGGAGAAAGCAGGGACCGGGTACTGAATTTGGATGATCAGCCAAGATCGCATTGAATGGCGGAGCAGGCTCGAGGGGCCGAATGGCCTACTCCTGCTCCTATCTTCTATGTTTCTAGGATATTAGCTCTGATGATGTGGAATCTGTATGGGTAGAGCTGAGAAATACTAAGGGGCAGAAAACGTTAGTGGGAGTTGTATACAGACCCCCAAATAGTAATGCTGAGGTTGGGGATGGCATTAAACGGGAAATTGGAGACTCATGCAATAAGGGCACAGCAGTTATCATGGGTGACTTTAATCTAAATATAGATTGGGCTAACCAAATTATTAACAATACTGTGGAGGAGGAATTCCTGGAGTGTATACGGGATGGTTTCCTGGACCAATATGTTGAGGAACCAACTAGAGATCAGGCCATCTTAGACTGGGTATTATGTAATGAGAAAGGATTAATTAGCAATCTTGTTGTGCGAGGCCCCTTGGGGCGGAGCGATCATAATATGATAGAATTCTTCATTAAGATGGAGAGTGAAGTATTTGACTCAGAGACTAGGGTCCTGAATTTAAATAAAGGAAACTACGATGGTATGAGGCGCGAGTTGGGTAGGATGGATTGGGGAACGTTACTTAAAGGGTTGACAGTAGATAGGCAATGGCAAACATCTAAAGATCGCATGGATGACTACAGAATGTATTCATCCCTGCTTGGCATAAAAATAAAACAAGAAAGGTAACTCAACCATGGCTAACAAGGGAAATTAGGGATAGCATAAGATCCAAGGAGATGACATATAAGTTGGCCAGAAAATTTGCGGGGGCTCTAACACATATATTCAGGACCTCTCTGGCCACAGGGGATGTGCCAGAGGACTGGAGAACCACTAATGTAGTACCATTATTCAAGAAGGGAAGTAGGGAAAAACCGAGGAACTACAGGCCAGTGAGCCTAACATCAGTGGTAGGAAAATTATTGGAAAAAATTCTGAGGGACAAAATTAGTCTCCACTTGGAGAGGCAAGGATTAATCAGGGATAGTCAACATGGCTTTGTCAAGGGAAGATCATGTCTGACTAATTTGATTGAATTTTTTGAGGGGGTGACTAGGTGTGTGGATGAGGGTAACGCAGTGGATGTGGTATACATGGATTTCAGTAAGGCCTTCGATAAAGTCCCGCACAGGAGACTGGTCAAGAAGGTAAGAGCCCATGGAATCCAGGGTGCCTTGGCACATTGGATACAAAACTGGCTTAGTGGCAGAAGGCAGAGGGTGATGGTCGAAGGTTGTTTTTGTGACTGGAAGCCTGTGGCCAGTGGGGTACCACAGGGATCGGTGCTGGGCCTTGCTGTTTGTGGTCTACATTAATGACTTGGATATGAATGTAAAAGGTATGATCAGTAAGTTCGCGGATGATACAAAAATTGGTAGGGTGGTAAATAGCGAGGAGGGTAGCCTCAGTCTGCAGGACGATATAGATGGGTTGGTCAGATGGGCGGAACAGTGGCAAATGGAATTTAACCCGGAAAAGTGCGAGGTGATGCACTTTGGGGGGACTAACAAGGCAAGGGAATACACAATGAATGGTAAGACCCTAGGCAAGACGGAGGGTCAGACGGATCTGGGTGTGCAAGTACACAGATCCCTGAAGGCGGCGGAACAGGTGGATAAGGTGGTAAAAAAGGCATATGGGATACTTGCCTTCATTAGCCGAGGCATAGAATATAAGAGCAAGGAGGTTATGATGGAGCTGTATAAAACACTGGTTAGGCCACAGCTGGAATACTGTGTGCAGTTCTGGTCGCCACACTACAGGAAGGATGTGAATGCTTTGGAGAGGGTGCAGAGGAGATTCACCAGGATGTTACCAGGGCTGGAGCGCTTCAGCTATGAAGAGAGACTGGGCAGATTGGGTTTGTTTTCCTTGGAGCAGAGGAGGCTGAGGGGGGACATGATTGAGGTGTACAAAATTATGAGGGGCATAGATAGGATGGATACTGAGGAGCTTTTTCCCTTAGTAGAAGGGTCAATAACTAGGGGGCATAGATTCAAGGTAAAGGGCGGGAGGTTTAGAGGGGATTTGAGAAAGAACTTTTTCACCCAGAGGGTGGTTGGAGTCTGTAACTCACTGCCTGAAAGGGTTGTGGAGGCAGGAACCCTCACAACATTTAAGAAGCATTTGGATGAGCACTTGAAATGCCATAGCATACAAGGCTACGGACCAAATGCTGGAATATGGGATTAGATTAGACAGGGCTTGATGGCCGGCGCGGACACGATGGGCCGAAGGGCCTCTATCCGTGCTGTATAACTCTATGACTCTAAAAAGCAACAAACCTGAGGATTGGGAGCAGTTTAGGATTCAGCAAAGGAGGGCAAAGGGATTAATTAAGATGGGGGAAATAGAGTATGAGAGTAAGCTTGCAGGGAACATAAAAACTGACTGTAAAAGCTTCTATAGATATGTGAAGAGAAAAAGATTGGTGAAGTCAAGCATAGGTCCCTTGCAGTCAGAATCAGGGGAATTTATAATGGGGAACAAAGAAATGGCAGGCCAATTAAATACATACTTTGGTTCTGTCTTCACAAAGGAGGACACAAATAACCTCTCGGAGATGTCAGGGAACATAGGGTTTAATGAGAGGGAGGAACTGAATGAAATCAGTATTTGTAGGGAAATGGTGTTAAGGAAATTGACGGGATTGAGGGCCGATAAATCCCCTGGGCCTGATAATCTGTATCCTAGGGTACTTAAGGAAGTGGCCCTAGAAATAGTAGACGCATTGCTGGTCATCTTCCCAAATTCTATAGACTCGAACAGTTCCCATGGGTTGGAGGGTAGCTAATGTTACCCCACTATTCAAAAAAGGTGGTAGAGAGAAAACGGGAAATGATAGACCGGTAAGCCTGACATCGGTAGTGGGGAAAATGCTGGAGTCCATTATAAATAGCAGAGCACTTGGAAAACAGTGATAGGATCGGACAAAGTCAGCATGGATTTACAAAAGGTAAATCGTGCCTGACTAATCTACTGGAATTTTTTGAGGATGTAACTGGTAGAATAGATAAGGGAGAACCAGTGGATGTGGTGTATTTGGACTTTCAGAAGGCTTTCGATAAGGTCCCGTATAAGAGATTAGCGTGTAAAGTTAAAGCACATGGGATTGGGGCCAAGGTACTGACTTGGATAGAGAACTGGTTGGCAGACAGGAAGCAAAGAGTTGGAATAAACGGATCTTTTTCCGAGTAGCAGGCAGTGATTAGTGGGGCACCGCAGGGATTGGTGCTAGGACCCCAGCTATTCACAATATATATTAATGATCTAGACAAGGGAACTAGATGTAATATCTCCAAGTTTGCACAGGACTAGACAGACTAGATGCCGGAAGGATGTTCCCGATGGTCGGGGAGTCCAGAACCAGGGGTTACAGTCTAAAGATAAGGGGTAAGCCATTTAGAACAGTGATGAGGAATTTCTTCACCCAAGAGTGGTGAACCTGTGGAATTCTCTACCACAGAAGGCAGTTGAGGCCAATTCATTAAATATATTCAAGAAGGAGTGAGATATATTTCTTATGGCTAAAGGGATCAAGGGATATGGGGAGAAAGCAGGGACAGGGTACTTAATTTGGATGATCAGCCATGATCTCATTAAATGGCGGAGCAGGCTCGAGGGGCCGAATGGCCTACTCCTGCTCCTATCTTCTATGTTTCTATGTAAGCTAGGATCGCTCACCTATTTTTCAGTTTGGATGGTAAGTTTATTAAGATGTATATAACCAGTGTTTCTCAGCATTTTAATAGCCAGTAAAGAATACAAACACCTGAATGTTTATGCAGGAAAGTCAAATACCTGCTCCTCTATTTTTTGATGTGGCTGGATTCCTCCCCATGCTAATTAAGGACAGGAGTCCAGCCTCTTACTTGGGTACACAGTCTACAAAAAGCAGGACAAATCTAATCCGGCCAATTACCGCCCCATCAGTCCACTCTCAATCAAAAATTAAAGTCTCTTTATCTGAATGAGCGAAGCGTTCGTAACAAGATAGACAAATTAGTGGCTTAAATAGAGATGAATGGCTTTGAGCTAATAGCCATTATAGAGGCGTGGTTGCAAGGTGACCAAGATTGGGATCTAAATATTCCAGGGTACTTGACGTTTAGGAAAGACAGGCACAATGGAAAAGTAGGGGGCGGGGTGGTAGCCCTGATAAAGGATGAAATAACGACAGTCGTGAGAAAGGATCTTGCCCCGAAAGATCAGGAAGTAGAATCAGTATCAGTAGAGTAGTTTATAGGCCACCAAACAGTAGCTGTACCATTGGACAGCGTATTAATCAACAAATAACAGGAACTTGTGACAAGGCTAATAAAATAATCGTGGGGGAACTTTAATCTTGAAATAGACTAGACAAATTAAATTGACAAAGGTAGTCTGGAGGATGAGTTCATGGAATGCTTTCGAGACAGTTTCCTAGAACAATCAGTCGTGGAACCAACAAGGGAACAGGCTATTTTAGATCTTGTATTGTGTAATGAGGCAGGGTTAATTAGTAATCTCATAATAAAGGATCCTCTGGGGAAGAGTGACAATAATATGATGACATTTCACGTTGAGTTTGAGACTGAAATACTTCAGTCAGAAACGAGTGTCTTAAACTTAAATAAAGCCAATTACATAGGTATGGGGACGAGTTAGCTAAGCTAGATTGGGAAATTAGATTAAAAGGTTTGATGGTAGATAAGCAGTGGAAAACATTTAAAGTTATCTTCCAAAATTCTCAACGAATATACATTCCATTGAGAAATAAAAACTCCACGGGAAAAGTGATCCACCCGTGGCTAACTAAAGGAAGTTGAGGATAGCATTAAATTAAAAGAAGAGGCTTATGATATTGTGAAGACTAGTAGTAAGCCTGATGATTGGGAGAGCTTTAGAAACTAGCAAAGGATGACCACAAAATTGATAAAAAAGGGAGAAAATAGAATGAGGGTAAACTAGCAAGAAATATAAAAAGAAATTGTAAGATCTTCTACAAGTATGTAAAAAGGGAGAGAGTAGCAAAAGTAAGCATTGGTCCCTTAGCGGCTGAGACAGGTAAAATTATAATGGGGAATAAGGAAGTGACGGAGACTTTAAACACATATTTAGTGTCTGTCTTCACAGTAGAAGACACAAAAAGCATACCAAAAATAGTGGGGAACCAAGATGCTAATGAGAGTGAGTAACCTGAAGTAATTCATATGAGTAGAGAAAAAATACTTGAGAAAGTAATGGGACTAAAAGCTGACAAATCCTCTGGACCTTATGGCCTACATCCTAAGGCTCTAAAAGAGGTGGCTGCAGAGATAGTGGATGCATTGGTTGTGATATTCCAAAATTCCCTAGATTCTAGAACGGTCCTAGCAGATTGGAAAGTAGCAAATGTAATCCTGCTATTCAAGAAAGGAAGGAGAGAGAACACAAGGATCTACAGGCCAGTTAGCCTAACATCAGTTGTCGGTGAAAATGCTGTAATCCATTATTAAGGAGGTGGTAATGGAGCACTTAGAAAATCATAATGATTAGGCAGAGTAAACATGGTTTTATGAAAGAGAAATTGTGTTTAACACATTTATTGAGTTTTTTGAGGATGTAACTAGCAGGGTAGATAAAGGGGAACCAGTGGATGTAGTATATTTGGATTTCCAAAAGGCATTCGATAATGTGCCACATAAAAGGTTGCTATGCAAGATAAGGTCTCATGGGGTTGAGGGTAATATATTAGCATGGAGAGAGGATTGGTGAACGGACAGAAAACAGAGTAGGGATAAACGGGTCATTTTCAGGTTGGCAGGCTGTGACGAGTGGGATGCCACAAGGATCAGTGCTTGGGCTCCGCTATTTACAATCTATATTAATGACTTGGATGAAGGGATCGAGTGCAATGTATCCAAGTTTGCTGACGATACCAAGCTAGGTGGGAAAGTAAGCTGTGAGGAGGACACAGAGCCTGCAAAGGGATATAGACAGGTTAAGTGAGTGGGCAATAAGGTGGCAGGTGGAGTATAATGTGAAGAAATTTGAAGTTATTCACTTTGGTAGGAAGAATAGAAAAACAGAATATTTTTTAAATTGTGAGGAACTATTAAATGTTGGATTTAAGAGAGATAAGGATGTCCTCGTACAAGAAACACAAAGTTAGTATACAGGTACAGCAAGAAATTAGGAAGGCAAATTGCATGTTGGCCTTTATTGGAAGGGGGTTGGAGTACAAGAGTAAGGAAGTCTTACTACAGTTGTACAGGGCTCTGGTGAGACCACATCAGGAGTACTTGTTGTATGAACGCATTCAAGCATAGAACCAGGCAAACAGGCTTCTATCTACGATGTTCTCTTTATTGGTACAATGGCTGACTGCTGCTTTCCCGGGTAATTCCCATAATGCAATGCACATTACATTACCGTATTAACTGGTGTTAAACTCGCACATTACATTACTGTATTGACTGGTGTCAAACTCGCAATCAATACACGACATCCCCCTTTTCCTTGGAAACAAACTTGCAGCTTACAAACAGTTACTTACAATAACACTGCATAACTTATTTGGTTTATAAACTTTTTACAAACTTGTGTCTTACCACACAACTAAATAATTCCCAGGTTTAAACATTTAACATCACCCATGCAGTTCTCGCACAGTTTATGTTGTGACATAATCAGACAGTCTTTGGGGTTTTCTTTTAACCCTTTGAGGTCTGGCTGTATTGGGTATGTCTGACATGTTGGTGTCAGTGGGTATTGCCTGTGTCATAGTGGTATGTGTGTCAGGGCCTACTATACTGTCCTCGGCCCCTTGTGTTTCCTCCTGCTCATGGAGTGTCTCCTTTGGTCCATTGGTTCTGTATTTCTTCACAAACGTAGCGTTTCTTGAGTAGCGTGCTCCTTCTGGAGATTCCACTACTACTTGACTCCCTGTTTTACTCAAAACGTTGTGTGGTGTGGCATTAAAAGGAGTGGTGAACTTGTCCACTTTGTCCTGCCGTACCAGCACCGTGTCGCCAACTTCCACCTCTGAGTATTGTGTTCTCCGCTGTTCATCTGCGTAGAGTTTGGACTTGCCTTTTTGTTCTGCGTCCCGGTCGTGTACTTCCATGTCTGCGCGCGACTCTGTGATGTCTGGCAGCTTTTCTCTCTTTTTCCGTTTAAAGAGCAGCTCTGCTGGACTCTTTCCTGTTGTGGCATGGTCAATGCTCCTGTACACAGTCACATATTTTCTAAGTTCACGTTTCCAATCTAGTCCTTCTGACTGAGCAATTCTGATTCTCTTCATCAGCGATGCATTCTGGCGCTCGACTTCTCCGTTAGCCTGAGCCCATTTTGCCGTCGTTTTCAGGTGTTTGATCCCGTTGTTTTCACAGTATTCTTTGAATAATTCAGATCTGAATTGGGGACCATTATCAGATTTGCAGGTGATTGGCAAACCATGATGGCTGAAGATTGACTCTAAACTATCAATAACCTTCTCTGTTGTTGTGGAGGTCATGATGTCATATTCATAGTAGCGACTATAATAATCAACTACCACAAGAATGGAGTGGTTGGATGGCAAGGGTCCCAGTAAGTCTATAGCTACATCCTGCCAGGGGCCCTCCGGTAATGGTGTTGGTCTCGATGGTTCAGGTGGGTCAGGTCTGGCTGCTATCTGACAGCCGTGGCACGCTTTACACTGTTTTTCAGCTGCCATGCCAGGCCACCAAACCTTGGTTCTGAGATGTTGCTTTGTTCCAACTATTCCCAAGTGTCCTTCATGTGCTAACACCAGGGCTCGTGCGTGTAACACTGTGGGTAGCACGATGCGTGTTCCCCGAAGAACTAGGTACCCCACTACGCACAGCTCGTTTGCAATTGCTGCATAAGCTTTACAGTTCTCAAAATGTCCGTTTGTGATTGCTTTCCGTACCTCAATCAGCTCTGGGTCGGTAGCAGAGGCTTCTTCCACCTCTCTAGTAGTGAGTGCTTTTGGTGTCGCACTCACAGCTACAAATCTCATGTATTCATCTGAGCCATGAGAATGTCTCTCCTGTTTTGCTGTCTCCCCCAGCAATCGTGACAGCGGGTCTGCAATGTTTTGCTTGCCTGGAATGTGTATCACCTTAAAATCGTATGGCTGTAATCCAAGTACCCATCTTTCTATATGGGCACAGGGTTTAGAGTGTGGGCCGTATATCACTTGTAATGGCTTATGGTCAGTTACCAAGTTAAATTTTCGGCCATACACATATGGATGCAGCCTCTCGCAAGCTCTCTGTTTGAGTGTATTTCCTCTCTCAGTCTGTTAAACTACAACTTACATAGCATATTGGCACCTCTTGTCCCTGTTGGTCCTGAACTAGTACTGTGCCTAAACCTACAGGACTGGCATCTGCTATCACCTTGGTTGGTGCGTCCTTATCAAAATATGCTAAAGTGCCGGCTCTGGCCAACTCTTCCTTGAGTGCACTGAATGACTGTCTCTGTTGTGATCCAAATTTAAATGGTGTGTCTTTTCTCGTCAGGCGTCGCAGTGGCTCTGATAGCGTTGCAAACTGCGGGATGAATCTGCTACTGTACCCAACGAGTCCCAAGAAACTCCTCACCTCTGTAGCATTCTCTGGTTCCCGGGCTTCTACCACCGCTCACACTCTCTCTGCTGTTGGTCCAATGCCCTTTTCAGACAACAGGATTCCCATGAAAATCAATCGGTCCATGTTGAATTGGCACTTCTCTGAGTTTAATGTCAGTCCACTTTCCATTAGTCTGGTTATGACAGTGTGCAGGCGTCTGTCGTGCGTTTCCTGGTCGTGTGCATGCACGATAATGTCGTCTGAGATGTTTTCAACACCCTCTATTCCAGCTAAGGCATTAGCTATCTCGTGCTGATATTGCTGAAGATACACCAAATATCAGCCTCTTGTACCTGTATACTCCGTTATGTACTGCAAACGTGATTTCTCGTGACTCGGGGGTCAGTTCTAGCAGGTGATAACCCCATTTCAGGTCTAGCTTACTAAACACCGTCGAGCCGTTCATACCTTGGAGTATCTCATCAATGGTGGGGATTGGATATCGTTCCCTCACTATTGCCTGGTTTGCTTGTCTCATGTCTAGGCATAACCTTACATCCTTATCCGCTTTTGGTACAATAACCACAGGATTTACCCATGGGGTGGGACCAGTTACAGGTTCGATAATGTCCATGTCCCTCAATTGTTTTATTTTGGCTTCTACTGCCCCCCTTAAGTTGAATGGTATACGCCTGAGTGGCTGGGCCACAGGCTTCACTTGTGGGTCGATATACAAACTGATCTGTTTTGTGTTCAGCCTTCCTACTCCCTGGAACACCTTTGGATACCGCTGTTCTAGTAGCTGTCTTACATCTACCACAGCTGAGACATCTGCGCCTATTTTTAAAACTCCCAGTTTCATGGCTGTCTCCCTTCCTAGCAACAGCTCTCCATGGCCTTTAACCACAATGAACACCGCCTGCTCAGTTCTCTTACCTATTGTAATCCCACATGTGAATACACCTTTAACTGACAGTGGTCGGCTAGAGTCATAGAGTTATACAGCACAGATAGAGGCCCTTCGGCCCATCGTGTCCGTGCCGGCCATCAAGCCCTGTCTAATCTAATCCCATATTCCAGCATTTGGTCCGTAGCCTTGTATGTTATGGCATTTCAAGTGCTCATCCAAATGCTTCTTAAATGTTGTGAGGGTTCCTGCCTCCACAACCCTTTCAGGCAGTGAGTTCCAGACTCCAACCACCCTCTGGGTGAAAAAGTTCTTTCTCAAATCCCCTCTAAACCTCCCGCCCTTTACCTTGAATCTATGCCCCCTAGTTATTGACCCTTCTACTAAGGGAAAAAGCTCCTCAGTATCCATCCTATCTATGCCCCTCATAATTTTGTACACCTCAATCATGTCCCCCCCTCAGCCTCCTCTGCTCCAAGGAAAACAAACCCAATCTGCCCAGTCTTTCTTCATAGCTGAAGCGCTCCAGCCCTGGTAACATCCTGGTGAATCTCCTCTGCACCCTCTCCAAAGCGATCACATCCTTCCTGTAGTGTGGCGACCAGAACTGCACACAGTATTCCAGCTGTGGCCTAACCAGTGTTTTATACAGCTCCATCATAACCTCCTTGCTCTTATATTCTATGCCTCGGCTAATGAAGGCAAGTATCCCATATGCCTTTTTTACCACCTTATCCACCTGTTCCGCCGCCTTCAGGGATCTGTGTACTTGCACACCCAGATCCCTCTGCCCCTCCGTCTTGCCTAGGGTCTTACCATTCATTGTGTATTCCCTTGCCTTGTTAGTCCCCCCCAAAGTGCATCACCTCGCACTTTTCCGGGTTAAATTCCATTTGCCACTGTTCCGCCCATCTGACCAACCCATCTATATCGTCCTGCAGACTGAGGCTACCCTCCTCGCTATTTACCACCCTACCAATTTTTGTATCATCCGCGAACTTACTGATCATACCTTTTACATTCATATCCAAGTCATTAATGTAGACCACAAACAGCAAGGGACCCAGCACCGATCCCTGTGGTACCCCACTGGCCACAGGCTTCCAGTCACAAAAACAACCTTCGACCATCACCCTCTGCCTTCTGCCACTAAGCCAGTTTTGTATCCAATGTGCCAAGGCACCCTGGATTCCATGGGCTCTTACCTTCTTGACCAGTCTCCTGTGCGGGACTTTATCGAAGGCCTTACTGAAATCCATGTATACCACATCCACTGCGTTACCCTCATCCACACACCTAGTCACCCCCTCAAAAAGTTCAATCAAATTAGTCAGACATGATCTTCCCTTGACAAAGCCATGTTGACTATCCCTGATTAATCCTTGTCTCTCCAAGTGGAGACTAATTTTGTCCCTCAGAATTTTTTCCAATAATTTTCCTACCACTGATGTTAGGCTCACTGGCCTGTAGTTCCCCGGTTTTTCCCTACTTCCCTTCTTGAATAATGGTACTACATTAGCGGTTCTCCAGTCCTCTGGCACATCCCCTGTGGCCAGAGAGGTCCTGAATATATGTGTTAGAGCCCCCGCAATCTCTTCCTTTGCCTCACACAGCAGCCTGGGATACATTTCGTCCGAGCCTGGGGATTTATCCATTTTTAGGCCTGCTAAAACCGCCAATACCTCCTCCCTCTCGATGTTAATATGTTCGAGCATATCACAGTCCCCCCGCCCTATTTCTATGTCTACATCGTCCTCCTCCATAGTGAAAACAGATGCAAAAAATTCATTTAGAATCCCTCCTACATCTTCCGGCTCCACACACAGATTGCCATTTTTGTCCCTAATGGGCCCTATTTTTTCCCTAGTTATCCTCTTACCCTTAATATACTTATAAAACATCTTAGGATTTTCCTTTATTTTGCTCGCCAGTGTTATTTCATGGCCCCTCCTTGATCTCCTAATTTCTTTTTTAAGTATCCCCCTGTACTTTTTGTACTCCTCTAGGGCTTCCTCCGTCTTTAGCCTTTTGTATCTGCCAAAAGCCCTCCTTTTTTTCCTAATCCATTCAATTCAATTCAATTCAATTCAAATCGCTTTATTGGCATGATAAGTTACATCTTATGTTGCCAAAGCATCAAAATACATTTATGGTTTAGCACATAAACGCAGTTCTATTCATACAGTGTATAAACAGGTATATCCCTGAGTGTATAAATATACATTCGCATTGTTTATATATATTCTTTTCTTAGTTTACTGGTTGTCCCTCTGTTCATGGCAAGCTGTAACATAGTGTGCCGCCAGTGTTACACAGCTTCTCTCCTCTCCCAGTAGGAATGGGAGTTTTTGGTTGTCATTCAGATTTCTGAAATCAGGGCATATTTGTGAGAATTTTTGGTAGAAATTCTCCCTGATGCCCTGATATTTTCCGCAGGCTGTGAGGAAGTGCATCTCTGTCTCCACTACTCCCTGACTGCAGTGAGAGCATATCCTGTCTTCTCTTGGCAGCCTGGTCTGCCTGTGTCTGCCTTTTTCGATCGCTAGGCTATGTTCGCTAAGTCTGTACCTTGTCAAGGTTCTTCTCAGTTTGTTACCCTTTACCATGGTCAGGTAATCAGCTATGTTGTATTGTCTGTTTAGGGCCAAGTAGCAATTGAGTTTGCTTTGGGTTTTTGTTGTTTCTGCCCAATATGTCAGATATTTTTCCTTTTGCTTAGCGACGATTGTGTTGGGTTGAATTCTTTGTGTTACCCTGTCACTGTCCTGGGGCTGGTTATTGTTAGTATTGTTAGTAGTTACTTCACTGAGTCCCAGGACTAGTTGACTGAGGGTATTCTTCTTTATGGTCAGCTCTTGGCATTTCAGGGCGTCGTAGTGATAGCATTGGGGATTGCTCATTTGTAGGTGATTCCAAAATTTGGTGGCTCTTTTTTGGATAGTGATTATTAATGGATATTGGCCTAGTTCCGCCCTGCATGCATTGTTTACTGTTTTCCTTTGAGTCCGGAGGATACTTTTACAGAATTCTGCATGTAGGATCTCAATTGGGCGTTTGTCCCATTTTGTAAATTCTTGTTGAGTTAGCGGTCCCCATACCTCACTGCCATAGAGTGCAATTGGTTCAATTACTGATTTGAAAATTTTGAGCCAAATGCTAATTGGGATTTCTATTTGGATTGACTTTTTGATGGCATAGAAAGCCCTTCTTGCTTTCTCTTTCAGTTCATTCACAGCCAGTTTGAAGTTTCCCGTAGAACTGATTTTTATCCTCTGACATCCAAGGTTCCCTGTGGTTTTTGGAACCACCCTTGACCTTTACGGGAACATGTTGCCATTGTATGATCTCAATCTCCCTTCTGAAAGCCTCCCATTGCTCCGATGCGGATTTTCCTACAAGTAGCTGATCCCAGTCCATTTTGGCCAGATCCTGCCTTATCCTATTAAAATCGGCCTTCCCCCAATTTAGAACCTTTATTTCCGGCCCATCCTTGTCCTTTTCCATGACCACCTTAAATCTCACCATATTATGGTCACTGTCACCAAAGTGCTCACCTACTAGCACTTTTTCCACTTGGCCGGCCACATTCCCTAGAATTAGGTCCAGTACCGCCCCCTCTCTTGTAGGACTTTCTACATGCTGGCTCAAAAAGCTCTCCTGGATGCACTTTAAGAATTCTACACCCTCTGAGCCTTTCACACTCTGACTATCCCAGTTAATATTGGGGAAGTTGAAATCCCCCATTATTATTACCCTATTATTTGCACATTTCTCTGGAGGCATAAGAGAATAACTTTCTCTCTGTCTTAGGGACATGTGACTGACACTTAATGTGTTCTGACTTTAATCCTTCCCATGTATTCTCATCTATCACATTATTAGTTGCACCCGAATCAATTAACATTCTCAGGTTTATTCCCCCCACACAAAAGTTAAGTCTCTCTCACGTTATTTCCAGTAACAGCAAATGCACAGTTATTTTGTTCCTCTACATTGTATACACTGTGTTTCTTTGTACCCTTTGTGCGGCTTACTTTGGAGAAATGATCCTTTCCCTTGCACTTATGACACGTTTGTCCGCACGCTGGGCATTTCGGATCTCTGCCCATGTGGTCTGTGTGTCCACATCTGTAACATTTCCTATCGCCATTTCCCTTTGGTTTCTCTGTCAAGCTTTTCGCATAATACCCTCTTTTCTGTGTAACACGACGAACAGTATCTGTCTCCGCCTTCTCTGTACATGACATGGCTGACATCTGCTCCTCGACGTTTTCACATTGTGAGGCCAATTGTAACGTGCGGGCGAGCGTTAGATCATGCCCTTCCTCTAGCAATTTCCTCCGCACATAGGCTGACGTGCACCTACTCGGGATAGTGTCTCTTATTTGATTACCCGCTTCCCCCCCCCAAAAGCACAGTCTTTAGCAGCCTGCCGCAAGCGAGTAGCAAATTGTTGCACAGTCTCGCCTGCCTTCTGGGACAACTTATGAAAAGTCTGTCTAGCAAATGCTGCGTTGACCTGGGGCACGAAGTAGTGATTCAAAGCACTAACTGCCACTGTGTAGTCTGCTGGCTCTCCTGTGTCCGGTAGAGTCGAAAAGATATCCTGGACATCTGGTCCTGCTAGGTGTAGAAGTAGAGCTCTTCTCTGCTTTGTGGCAGCTGTAGAGGTATCGTCGATAATGAGTCCTTTGCCGTCAGCATAAAGCTCAAAAGACGTTAACCACCTCGTCCATCTTGGACCCAACGTGGCTGGCTCGGCGAAGCATGCAAAATTTTGAATGCCGGTCTTCTTCATCCTAGCTAACTAAAACTTGGGCATCTACCTATTTAAAATGATTCCTTTTCATTATCCTCGTCGCCAATGTTGTATGAACGTATTCAAGCATAGAACCAGGCAGACAGGCTTCTAACTACGATGTTCTCTTTATTGGTACAATGGCTGACTGCTGCTTTCCCGGGTAATTCCCACAATGCAATGCACATTACATTACCGTATTAACTGGTGTTAAACTCGCACATTACATTACCGTATTGACTGGTGTCAAACTCGCAATCAATACACGACAGTACTGTGCACAGTTTTGGTCTCCTTTATTTGAGCAAGGACATGCCTTCAAGGAGGTGCAACGATTGATCCCTGGGATGAGAGGATTGTCCTATCAGGAGAGATTGAGTAGATTGAGCCTATACACTAGAGTTTAGAAGAGTGAGAGGTGTTCTCATTGAAACATATAACATTCTGAGAGGGATTGACATGGTAGATGCTGAAGTTGTTTCCCCTGGCTGGAGAGTCTAGAAAACTAGGGGGCATAGTCTCAGGCTAAGGGGTCGGCCATTTAAGACTGAGATGAGGAATTTCTTCAGTCAGAGGGTTGTGAATCTTTGAAATTCTCTGCCCCAAAGGGCTGGGGATGCTGAATCACTGAGTATTTTCAAGACTGAGATCACTAGATTTTTGGACTCTAGGGGAATCGAGGGATATGGGGATTGGGCGGGAAAGTGGAGTTGAGGTCGATGATCAGCCAGGATCTTATTGAATGGCAGAGGAGGCTCGAAGGCTTGTATGGCCTACTCTTGCTCCTAATTCTTATGTTCTTCTCAGCAAAGTGATGTAAGGGGTCGTCAACAGTACTATCGAGGCATTTACTCGCCAATAATCTGCTCACTGATGCTCCGTTTGGGTTCCGCCAGGATCACTCGGCTCCAGACCGCATTACAGCCTTGGTCCAAACAAAAGAGCTGCATTCCAGAGGTGAGGTGAGAGTGACTGCCCTTGACATCAAGGCAGCATTTGATAGAGTGTGGCATCAAGGAGCCCTAGTATAATTGAAGTCAGTGGGAATCGGGGGTGGGGTGGGGAAACGCTCCACTGGCTGGAGTCATACCTAGCACAGAGGTAGATGGTTGTGGTTGTTGGTCAATCATCTCAGCTGCAGGCGTTCCTCAGGGCAGTGTCCTAGGCCCAACCATTTCAACTGCTTCATCAATGACTTTCCCTTCAACATAAGGTCAGAAATGGGGATGTTCGCTGATGATTGCACAGTGTTCAGTTTTATTCGCAACTCCTCATAATGAAGCAGTTCGTGCCCGCATGCAGCAAGACCTGGACAACATTCAGGTTTGGGCTGATAAGTGGCAAGTAACATTCACGCCACACAAGTTCTAGACAATAACCACCTTCCCCTTGACATTCAATGGCATTACCATCGTTGAATTCCCCGCCATCAATATCCTGGGGGTCACCATTGACCATAAATGTAACTGGACCAGCCACACACCTACTGTGGTTACAAGAGCAGGTCAGAGGCTTGGTATTCTGCGGTGAGTGATTCACCACCTGACTCCCTTTCACACGTATAAGACACAAGTCAGGAGTGTGATGGAATACTCGCAACTTGCCTGGATGAGTGCAGCTCCAACAACACTCGAAGCTTGATTTGCATCCCATCCACCACCTTAAACATTCACTCCCTCCACCACTGGCACACCATAGCTGCATTGTGCACCATCTACAAGATGCACTGCAGAAACTTGCCAAGGCTTCTTCGACAGCACCTTCCAAACCTGCGACCTTTACCATCTAGAAGGACAAGGGCAGCAGGTGCATGGGAACACCACCACCTCCAAGTTACACAGCATCCTGACTTGGAAATATATCGCCGTTTCTTCATCGTCACTGGGGCAAAATCTTGAAAACAGCACTGTGGGAGCACCTTCACCACATGGACTGCAGCGGTTCAAGAGGGCAATTAGGGATGAGCAATAAATGCTGGCCTTGCCAAGCGATGTCCACATCCAATGAATGAATAAAAAAAGTAGTCTTTAATAAATCCTAGTTTTTTATTTTTCAAAGTATTAAATCCACCTGTTCTATTTAAAATTTGTTGTTCACTTTACAGATCTAAGAGCTGAACATTGGAAAGTAACTCTTTGGGTAAAAAAAAAAAAAATCTCAATTTTGAATCCTGCTTTAAATGCAAAAGCACATCTCTTTAGCTGCACGTTACTTTTGATTTCCTCTACAAAGCGTTGAAAACTCCTTGGTCCACCAACTATTCTCGGAGTTTAATTAGAAATACAAACTCAGTAGGCAGTCACATTGCAGGAAAGTGAGACCGGGGATAGGTTGAAGAGCCAGATAATGGGGCTTTGCAGGCCACAGATTGTTCACAAGCTGTAGTTTGGCCCTCTCTGTATTAGCTTTCCTCCAACTTGCACTTGGTCTCCAGCCACAATTAATTGGAGCAATTTGACTTTAAATGATATGGGGTAGGTCAAATAATTGCTTTGTCTATACATCATATTTTAAATCCTCTATTCTGTAACCAAAATGTAGAATTAATGAATGGTAATAGATAGACAAGTGTGTCACTTTCTGACTATCGTCTCTCAAGCAGGTTAAAGTTTGTGGGATATTGTTACTTGTTGAGCAGGGCTCCCTGATATGTAGGCAATTGAGCAAGACACTGTTTTTGCTATTTTTCAATTAAGAATGTACTTATCAAGCCAACAACCTAAAACTACAATGTGCTGCGAGAAAATGATTTACTTCAACTCCTGTATTGTAGAAAACAAATGGTGCTCATTGTCCTGTTAAATTAGACATTTTTCAAGCAGCTCCTGCTCCACTAAATATAATTTTCTCAGTTGTGCGTTTTCACACTCTGCAATTCCATCATTCAGGCCAACATCACTTCCAGTTTTCTTTTGGGAAGAACATCATAAGTTAGCAAGGAGAAAAAGACATTTATTTTATCCAGTGCATTCTTCATCATTATCCTATTTCAATTTCAGAATAATTTACTCTTTTTTCCCCTCATCTCCTGAAAGGGCTGATTCATGCAAAGGTATGCCATAAGCAGACTGTTTGATCATAACGCCAAGCCCAATACTGTCCTCACCACTGTGCTCATTCCAGGAGGGATTATTTGGACCAAGATCAATAGGGATGCTGGAAAATTTGTTTTCCATTCCTAGCCGAGGCCAATTATACCCTTTCAACCATTTCCCTGACTGAGCTCAGCACAGGCTGGCATTTAAACCTGGCATGTTCCTGATCTGCTTGGCTCAGTCCAATGTGAGTCATTAATCTTGCTTCCATTTTGAAAATTTTGTTTAACCAGACACTATCCTCTGTCTTACAGTTACCAAAACAAGCCTGAACCTCTGAAACCGACATAACACTTTCCTTCTATAAAAATATATACAAAATATGCATGTTGCCCACCAAATTATTCAATTTATTACTGATGAGCCTTGCTTAATGGGGAAAATCTAATGGATGAGACAGTTTGTTTTTTATTAGTGCCGTTATTACCACAACAACTCTTTGTATAAATTACATAAAAATATTCAAATGTCTTCAGGTTTTCTGATTTTGTCCATATACATGAAACTGAGGCACACTGTTGTCACCTTGCTATAGGCAGGATTACTGTATTTGTTGAATTTGTTATATATTGAATTTGGTACATGGCGCACACATTTTATTGAAAACGTTGACAGCTTTGGCAAACGCATTATATTGACTGTTGTATCGTTTACATCTTTAGGAGGCACTCTGGTGGGAGTTTTCAATGTACATAGTATCACACTTTACCTGTTCCACATTTGTCCAGCATTGCATCCCACAAAGCAGCATTGAATATACTGATAGGGTTTTAAATATTACTAACACAACTTTTCCCTGAAATCTCTTTTGATTTGCATATCTCTCTTGCTTTAAAAAAATCATCCTTTCAAATAACCATTTTGAGGTTGAAACATACACATCTGATGCTACTGTCTCCTAAAGCTGAGTAATGCTAAACTAAAGAAAGGGTAGGGCCTATTGGAGATCATGAGAGTAATTTGTGTGTGGAGACGGGAGACGTTGGTAGGGTTCTTAATGAATACTTTGCGTCTGTTTTCACAAAGGAGAGGGGAGAAGCAGACATTGCTATCGGGGAGGAGGAGTGTGAAATATTAGATGAAATAAACATAGTGAGAAAGGACGTATTAAGGGGTTTAGCAGCTTTAAAAGTGGATAAATCTCCAGGCCCGGATAAAATGTATCCCAGGCTGTTAAGCGAAGCAAAAGAGGAAATTGCAGAGGCCCTGACCATCATTTTTCAATTCTCTCTGGCATCAGATGTGGTGCCGGAGGACTGGAGGACTGCTAATGTGGTACCCTTGTTGAAAAAGGGAGAAAAGGATCGGCCGAGTAATTACAGGCCAGTCAGCCTAACCTTGGTGGTACGAAAATTATTGGAAAGAATTCTGAAGGAAAGGATAAATCTTCATTTAGAAAGACACGGATTAATCAAGGATAGTCAGCATGGATTTGTTAAGGGAAGGTCGTGTCTGACAAACTTGATTGAATTTTTTGAGGAGGTAACAAGGAGGGTAGATGAGGGTAGTGTGTTTGATGTAGTTTATATAGAATTTAGCAAGGCTTTTGATCAGGTTCCACATGGCAGACTGGTCACTAAGTTACAAGCCCATGGGATCCAGGGCAAAGTGTCAAGTTGGATTCAAAACTGGCTCGGAGACAGGAAGCAGAGGGTAATAGTTGATGGGTGTTTTTGTGACTGGAAGGCTATTTCCAGTGGGGTATATATCAATGATCTAGACTTGAATATAGGGGGTATGATTAAGAAGTTTGCAGATGTTACTAAAATCAGCTGTGTGGTTGATACTGAAGAAGGAAGCGCAGACTGCAGGAAGATATCAATAAATTGGTCAGGTGGGCAGAACAGTGGCAAATGGAATTCAATCCAGAGAAGTGTGAGGTAATGCATTTGGGGAGGGCTAACAAGGAAAGGGAATACACATTAAATGGTAGGAAACGGAGTAGTGTAGAGGAACAAAGGGACCTTGGAGTACATGTCCACAGATCCCTGAAGGTAGCAGGCCAGGTAGATAAGGAGGCATACGGAATGCTTGCCTTTATTAGCCGTGGCATACAATACAAGAGCTTATGCTTCAACTGTATAAAACACTATGTTACATTGTTATAGTATCACATCGTTAAATGGAACTACTTTGGTATGGAACTACTTTGGTATGGTGTAGTTATATTGCTATGTGGTGCACGGGCAGTGCACAGTGCAGCGTCGGACATCTTGTATCACTCCACACCATGCGGCAGCACAGAAACAAGGCAAGAATACAGCTAGTAAAAGCAGTAACTAAAATGAGCTAAAAGTGTCTATTATTTATAGTATAAGAACACAAGGAGACACAACATGGTGGCAGCGGTATAAGTGAGTACAAAATTGTGCTATACGAACTACGAATAAGACGAAAAGTGATTTTATGAGCTGATTGTGAGTGCCGATGTCTGCGGTGATTTGAGAGTGAATTGTACGGGAAACTAAAATGACGACTGTGCAAATGCAACCCCTCATGAACTGGGAAGCCGACGATATAGTAGAAGCATTCCGCAAGTTCAAACAGAAATGTGAGCTTACATTCAAAAGCTTCCTGAAGGGCGCTATCAATGAGGAAAAGGTTAGTTACATTCTGTTGTGGACAGGAGAAAAAGGTCTAGATTTGTATAATAGCTGGAGTTTGACTGAAGAGGAAAAGGAAAACCCTGCGACAATTTTTGATAAATTCAGCAACCATCTAGAGCCTAAATCCAATCACCGTATACACAGATACAAATTCCAGAGTCTAAGACAGGAACCCGGTGAAACAGCTGACAATTTCCTGACAAGGCTGAGAAATGAAGCCAGCAAGTGTAAATTTAAGGAAATGGAAGAAAGACTACTTCTAAGGATCCAAAGCTATGACTTCATGCTTAAATATAAGCCAGGAAAGGAAATGGTGCTAGCAGATGTGTTGTCCCGATTGTCACCATATGAGAAACACGAGGTGGAGGGCCTAACAGTAAAAATCCACCACCTAGTGAATGTTACCCCTACAAAGCTCAGTCAAATCAGAGATGAGACTAGCAAAGATGAGGAGTTGCAACTACTCACACGACAAGTAATACAGGGGTGGCCGGAGAGAATCCAGCAGGTACAGGCGACAATTCGTCAATACTGGACGATTAAAGACGATATTGCAGTAGAAGACGGTATTCTCCTTGCTGGATCGAGGATCATCGTGCCAAAGACAATGCAGACACAACTTCTCCATCTCATACATGAAGACCACATGGGAATGGAGAAATGCAAGCTGAGAGCCAGATCAGCTGTATACTGGATAGGCATGTACAAAAATATCGAACAGATGGTCTCTGCATGTGGTATATGCCAGAAATACAGAAATGCACAACAGAAAGAGGAGACGATACCTAGTGAAATACCGTCAAGACCATGGCATACTGTTGGGGCAGATCTCTTCATGTGCAATCAAGAATGTTATCTCATAGTGGCAGATTACTATTCCAAGTTTCCTTTTGTGCAAAGGATGAAAGACTTGAGAGCCACAACTACCACCAGAATTGCAAAGAGCTTGTTTGCTGAACAAAGAATCCCGGAAAAGGTAATCTGTGACAATAGAACCCAGTTCACATCGAGTGAATTTAGAGCTCTGGCAGAAAAATATGGGTTCAAAATAGTAACCTCATCCCCACGTTTCCCAAGGGGACACGGGTTCATCGAAAGACAGATCCAGACTGTCAAGAGAACTCTCATCAAAAGTAGTGAGATGGGGGAAGACCAAGACCTTGCCCTCCTATCACTCAGATCAACACCACTGAAAGCAGACATGAAATCACCTGCGGAATTGCTGAATGGGAGGAAGTTTAAGACTACACTACCAGCAAAAATACATCCTCCCCAGGACCAGGAGGACTTCAGACAAAAGCTGGCAGAAGCACAAATCGTAGGAAGCAAACATTACGATAAACATGCAAAGACGCTACCAGAATTGCTGAATGGACAATCAGTGCATGTGCAAGACCCGGTGTTGAAAACCTGGAATCCAGCCAAGGTCATTGGAAAAGCTGATACTCCAAGATCCTACTTCGTAGAGACTGAACCTGGTAACCAATACAGATGGGACAGACTCCACATCAGACCTTCACCTGAACTGGATAAGCAGCCGACAACATCAGCAACATTGACAACACCAGCTACCACAAGCAGTACAACACCAGAAACAAGCGCTACAAATCAAACAACCACGAGCATGCACACTCCAGCTCCAAAGGCGACAGCAACAACAACAAGAAGAGCGGAACACACCAAAACACCGCAGAGAGGAATGGACTCCACCAAATCCACAAGATGGAGGGACAACATCCAACCACCTGAGCGATATCGCGAATAAAAAAAACTCACGATTCTTTGTAGTTGATGATACTAGTTTAGATATAATATTTGTTAATTTAAATTGTTAAATTTCATGTTTTAGTTTTTTGAGAAAGAGGGATGTTACATTGTTATAGTATCAAATCGTTAAATGGAACTACTTTAGTATGGAACTACTTTGGTATGGTGTAGTTATATTGCTATGTGGCACACTGTGCACGGGCAGTGCACAGTGCAGCGTCGGACATCTTGTATCACTGCGCACCATGCGGCAGCACAGAAACAAGGCAAGAATACAGCTAGTAAAAGCAGTAACTAAAATGAGCTAAAAGTGTCTATTATTTATAGTATAAGAACACAAGGAGACACATCACACTAGTTAGGCCTCAGCTAGAGTACTGCGTGCAGTTCTGGTCACCACATTACAGAAAAGATGTGATTGCACTAAAGAGGGTACAGAGGAGATTTACAAGGATGTTGTCAGGAGTAGAGAATTTTAGCTATGAGGAAAGACTGGATAGGCTGGGTCTGTCTTCCTTGGAACAGAGGAGGCTGAGGGGAGACCTTATTGAGGTGTATAAAATTATGAAGGGCATAGATAAAGTGGATAGAAAGGACCTGTTTCCCTTGGCAGAGGGGTCAAAAACCAGGAGGCACAGATTTAAAGTAATTGGTGGAAGGTTTAGAGGGGATTTGAGGGGAAATTTCTTCACCCAGAGGGTTGTTGGGGTCTGGAACTCGCTGCCTTAAAGGGTGGTAGAGGCAGAAGCCCTAACCACATTTAAAAAGTACTTGGGATGCTCTAACCTGCAGGGCTACGGACCAAGAGCTGGGAAGTGAGATTAGGCTGAATAGCTCTTTGTTGGCTGGCGTGGACACGATGGGCCGAAATGGCCTCCTTTCGTGCTGTAACTTTCTATGATTCAAACTGTAAAGATCTTTATCCCCACAACCTCAAAGTGAGGTAAGACAGTGAAATAACCTGGGTTAATTATTCATCGTCTGCGTTCAGGAACCTGGAACCATTTGAAGAACCTCCAGTCCTTGATTGTATGCCTTCAGTGCTGCACAAATCCCTGGCTCCACAGACTGTTAAAACACCAGTCACTCATCAGCCAGAGTACACGATCTCATCATTCTGCGCGCCCCCCCCCCCCCCAGCTTTAAGACAGCAGCCACAGGTTGTAGCTCTTCCTTCCTCTCCACTGGGAATAGAACTTGACTCCAGGCAGGAGGAAGGGCTTTAACCCCACCCTCAGTGACCATCATTTTGTTGGCAGATGCTAGGGAAACCTTCCCCCCTCAACTCCCCCCCCCCCCCCCCCCCCCAGACAAACGATGCAGGACATCTTAATCTCACTGAGCAGAATTGCATATCTTTCTGTGAGGATGCGGTCTTCTTCACCCCCGCTCCCCTACCCCCAACTCAGCAGAATTTCTGTTCCTGAATGGAGTGTAGCCAAGCCTTCACCACTGCACTAAACAAAATTTAATGGCCTGGCAATTGGATAACCTCCCCCCCACTCTCCAACTGAATTTCTTGTTGTGAAAGGTAGGGTCGTCTGCTCGTCAAATGAAAAACTTCTCCCTGCTGAGAAAACTTCCCTGTCTTTCTTCCTCCCTCCCCAGTCCCCTCTCTTCTGCTCTCTTCCCTGTCCACCATTTCCCTTCTACCCCTCCTCCTCCCTTTGTCTGCTTCCTCGTCCTCATCTCCTCCTTCCCTCCTGTTTGCCCTCCTCCTTCGTCCATCCCACCTTGAGATGTGGGCATTGCTGTTGAGGTTGGCATTTATTATGCATCTCCAATTGCCCTTGAGAAGGTCGTGGTGGGCCACCTTCTTGAACCGGTGCAGTCCGTGGGGTGAAGGTGCTTCCACCGTGCTGTTAGGTAGCGAATTCCAGGATTTTGACCCAGTGACGATGAAGTACGTTACTTTTGAATATGTACACTAACAAAACAAAGTTTTGTGCAGTGACAGTTCTGTTTCTGTTTTGGATGGCTGATGGTGGCTTAGGAAATTAGGACATAGAAATAATTAAAAACCATTGCTTTACAGCTTGAAGGCAAATGCAGCAAAATGGATTAGCAGACAATCCTTTCAACCCTGGACCTGGGTTCAAATCAGTCCAGACTAAGGGAATGACATTGTTTTTTTAAGGGGCCAATGCTAAGGCTCCCTGGGTTTAGGTTCACAGCGCTAAAGATCAGTGTTGCACAATTGTAGTGTAACCATAAGAATAGCTTGTTTGAGAAATTATCGCCTTTCACGACCTCCGCATGTCTCAAAGCGCTTAGAATACCTACACCTTCCTTATTCTTTGAACTGCAGTTAATCTCTTCCTATAAATAAATAAATATATACTCTCTCATCCAGCAAAGGAAACACCGTTAGCCATTATCCTTTTAAGAGCTTGGCATCCTACAGAATCATTTTGGTCCATTGCCTAATAGAAACATGCACATGGAGATTTCCTACTATTATTTCCATTTAGGTTTTTTTTAATAACTAATATCCCAGTTGATGATTAGCTGTACAACAATATTTCTTGCAGTTAATGGAACTGAGCATCAGGCACTGTGTATAACGGACGGCCGATCCGATACCGCCTGTTTTACGCCACCGTTTGAGATGACTTTCTAGGCTACAATGATTTAGAACACCTCTGTCAAATCTCCCCTTAATCTCTACTGTAAGGAGAACAACCCCAGCTTCCCCAGTCTCTCCACATAACTGAAGTTTGTCATCCCTGGTACCATTCTAGTAAATCTCTTCTGCACCCTCTCTATTGCCTTGACATCTTTCCTAAATTGTGGTGCCCAGAATTGGCCACAATCTTCGAGCTGGGGCCTGACCAGTGTTTTATAAAAGTTTAGCATAACTTCCTTCCTTTCTATGGCCTCGATTTTCCCAGCCCTGAGGAGGCGGGTTTGGAGGCGTGCGAGTTGTTAAAATCGCCAAAACTGGCGGGCAGGCCTGTTCTCGCTCCCGCCTTCGAGCAATTTTCCCAAGTGCGTGTTTTCTGACCCGCTTTCCAGTCCGCCTCCAAGAGGCGGGATAGGCCCTTAAGGCCCTTAACAACCACTTAATTGCCTCTATAATCCCATTTTGAGAGGCCTTTCCGATTTTAACACATTTCCCCCATCCTACACGCCTCCTCTGGAACACGCCAGGTAATCCTGGTGGCCTCACTAGTGGATTGCTTACGAACACCATTACAAAGGAGTTTTCACCGATGATCATTTGCAGGTGGCAGAACTTTGTTGTTTCAGGTCTGGGGGAACTTTTAGCAGGCATACTCAGTGTTGTGGAAGTTTGGAGCCTGACGCCTATCTCCAGTGTGACCTCCTTGGAAACCCCTCTCCCCACCTTGACTAAGCGCTTCCTCAACTGAGGCATATACCAGAAGCATAGCGACCATTTAATTCCTTTCCTCCTGGACATCAGATTCGGATGAAGACCAGTCGCGGCAGCAGCAGAACCATGAGCAACAGGAGCGCCAAGCTGCTAGTCACTCACCTGAAGATGCACAGGCCAGAAGGCGCCGGAGCGCCACCATATTGCTGCCTGGGATGTAAGGGACACACTCATCCTTTTCAGATTTGCTTAGCCTGCACAATCAAACACTTTATTCTCGCTCCTTCTTACCAGATCATCAACAAAGGATGCCGTAGGTTTTTCTCCAATCTGACTACCATTCTGATAATCGCAAGGCGCCCTAAGCCCTCAATGTGAAAGTCCCATTTGCGAAATGACACAGGCCACAACTTCAACAGTTTGCCATCAAAACACTTGATAATACAATCACAATGATGGCTGGTCCAAAAACAAAACAACACAGCACCCAAGTGACTACCCTTGTGACTACTTGTGCTTTATCTTCCTCTTACGCGTGCTCCTATGTGGTGCTTCCCCTGTGGCTTCAGCAGATGTGGAGGCCCCTTGCTTGCTCTCTTGCTGCTCCTGTCTCGATGCCTTTGGCGGGCATCCTCTGGGGTGGCGAACCTGTGCGGGCTCACCAACGGTCTGCTGCTCCTACGGCTGTGCAGGGGCTGAGACGCCCATCTCATTTGGGGGAGGACTCTGGTGGGGCTTTGACCGAGGGCTTTGCTGTGGCATGGTCATGTGAGCACTTGGAGAGGAGCCCCCACTTCCTTGTCTGCCACCAACATCCCTCTCATGGGTCAGTCCCACTTCAGAGTTAGCAAGTGGCTTGACAGCACCTTGCTGCACTGTAGGGGGGCCATGAGGACCCATTTCTGCACTGGAAGTCCTACTCCAGAGGACTTGCATGAAGGTCTACTTTGTTTGCCTAATAGCTGACCATCGCTCCTCAAGAGATGTCATTCTATTCTGAACAATGTCCATGTTTTCAATACCCTTGCGACTAAGCTCCTCCATGGAAGGAATGAGTGTAGTGAATGCATAGCATAGATGCTTAGAAGGATACAAAGGACCCCCCCTGTGTGTTGTAAGTAGTTGTTGTCATGGCATCACAGTGATAGGAAGTGTGAGGGCTGCATGGTTGAATAGTTAAGTGAATGTGACCATAGAGAGAGAGGGAATGGGTAAGGGTGCAGGGATGTAAGTGTCAAGTGGGATGTGGAGGAAGAGGTTGGCAAAGCAGAGTGCTGGTGAGGAGAGGCGATGGGAAAGTCATACTCACTTTTCCGGTGTGGAGAAGGTCATGAAACCTCTTCCTGCAATGCAGCCAGGTTCTGCAGCTCATTGAAATGGAGTTGACAACCTGGGCCACTTGTAGCCACACAGCTTTTGTCTGCTGGGGTGGCTTTTTTCTCCCTGGGGAAGGGAACAGCACCTCCTTATTACAGCTGGCTCCGTACACCATAGCTTGGAGGGAGGGCTCATCAAATCGAGGAGCACACTTTTGCTTGATCATTGACATTTTCTACAATTCAACTCCTTCATATAAATTGCAGAGCCTTTGCAGTCTCCAGAAGAATCAAGGCTGCTTGCAGGCCTTAAATCCAACAGCATTGATGACGTCATCGGAGGCGACTTTCTGTATGAAAAGACTAATTGGGCCAGTGGTTCCCACATGCAGGAAATCAATTGGCCAATTAGGGGAAAATCGCACTTTTTCAACACTTCACTTAGGAGTCAGGGTCCTGACATGATTTCCACCTGACACGCCCCAGCCCGCCCACACTGACAAAATCCAGTCCTATGTCTCTATTTATGAAGCCAAGGATCCCATATGCCTTTTCAACAGCCTTCTCAACTTGTCCCTCCATCTTCAAAGACTTGTGTATGTACATCTCCAGGTCTCTTTGTTCCAGCACCCGCTTTAAAATTGTAACATTTAGTGCTTACTCATCCTATCAAAATGAATCACTTCGCACTTCTTTGCGTTAAATTTCATCTGCCATATGTCTGCCCATTTCACCAGTCTGTCTGTCCTTCCGAAGTCTAGTACTAACCTCCTCACTGTTTACTACATTTCTGAGATTCGTGTCATCTACAAACTTTGAAATTATGCTCTATATACCCAAGTCCAGGTCATTGCTGTATATCAAAAAGAGCAGAGAGCCCAACACTGACCCCTGGGGGACACCACCACCACCACCATAACAACAACAACAACTTGTATTTATATAGCACCTTTAGCGTAGTAAAACATCCCAAGGCGCTTCACAGAAGTGTTATAAAACAAAGTTTGACACCGAGCCACATACGCAGAAATTACGGCAGATGACCAAAAGCTTAGTCGAAGAGGTAGGTTTTAAGGAGCGTCTTAAAGGAGGAAAGAGAGGTAGAAAGGCGGAGAGGTTTAGGGAGGGAACTCCAGAGCAGCTGAAGGCACGGCCACCACTGGTTGAGCGATTTAAAATCAGGGATGCTCAAGAGGCCAGAATTGGAGGAGCACAGATATCTCAGGGTGGGGGGTTGTGGGGCTGGAGGAAATTGCAGAGATAGGGAGGGGCGAGGCCATAGAGGGATTTGAAAACAAGGATGAGAATTTTAAAAATGGAGGTGTTGCTTAACTGGGAGCCAATGTAGGTCAGCGAGCACAGGGGTGATGGGTGAACGAGACTTGGTGCGAGTTAGGACACAGGCAGCAGAGTTTTGGATGACCTCAACTTTAGGTAGGGTAGAGCGTGGGAGGCTAACCAGGAGTGTGTTGGAATAGTCAAGTCTAGAGATAACAAAGGCATGGATGAGGGTTTCAACAGCAGATGAGCTGAAGCAGGATCGGAGTTGGGTGATGTAACGGAGGTGGAAATAGGCAGTCTTCGTTATGGCGCGGTTATGTGGCCAGAAGCTCATTTCAGAGTCAAATATGACACCAAGGTTATGAACAGTCTGGTTCAGCCTCAGACAGTTGCCAGGGAGAGAGATGGAGTCGGTGGCTAGGGAACGGAGTTTGTGGCGGGGACCGAACTCTTCCCAATATTTAGTTGGAGGAAATTTTTGCTCATCCAGTACTGGATGTCGGACAAGCAGTCTGACAATTTAGAGACAGTGGTGGGGTCGAGAGAAGTGGTGGTGAGGTAGAGCTGGCTGTCGTCAGCGTACATGTGGAAACTGATGCTGTGTTTTTGGATGATGTCGCCAAGTGGCATTATGTAGCTGAGAAATAGGAAGGGGCGAAGGATAGATCCTTGAGGGACACCAGAGGTAACGATGCGGGAGTGGGAAGAGAAGCCATTGCAGGTGATTCATTGGCTACGATTAGATAGATAAGAATGGAACCAGGCAAGTGCAGTCCACCCAGCTGGACGATGGTGGAGAAGCTTTGGAGAAGGATGGAGTGGTCAACTGTGTCAAAGGCTGCAGCCAGGTCAAGAAGGACAAGGAGGGATAGTTTATTTTTGTCACAGTCACATAGGATGTAATTTGTGACTTCGATGAGAGCTGTTTCGGTACTGTGACAGGGGCGGAAACCTGACTGGAGGGATTCAAACATGGAGTTGTGGGAAAGATGGACACGGATTTGGGAGGTGATGAAACGTTCAAGGACTTTGGAGAGGAAAGGGAGGTTGAAGATGGAGCGATAGTTTGCAAGGACAGAGAGATCAAGGGTTGTTTTTTTGTGGAAAGGGGTGATGACAGCATACTTAAAGGAGAGGGGGACAGCATCTGAGGAGAGAGAACCATTAGCAATATCCACTAACATGGGAGCCAGAAAAAGAAGTTGGGTGGTCAGCAGTTTCGTGGGAATAGGGTCGAGGGAGCAGGAAGTGGGTCTCATGGACAAGATGAGCTCAGAGAGGTCATGAGGGGAGATCGGAGAGAAACTGGAGAAAGTTGCAAGTTCAGGGCTAGGGCAAGAGGGAACCTTAGAGGAAGTTTGGCCCGGTGGGCTAGGGGAAGGAAGGGAAGTGGCAGAGTTAGTTGATTGGATGGTCTCAATCTTAGAGACAAAGAAGTCCATGAGCTCCTCGCACTTGTTGGCGGTGAGGGTGGAGGAGATGGGAGAGGGGTTTAAGAAGACGGTTTGCAGTAGCGAAAAGAAGCCGGGATTATCTTTGAATTCCAGAATGATCCTGGAATAGTGAGCAGTTTTGGCGGACAAGAGCAAGACCTGATAGTACTTTATGTGGTCCAGCCAGAACTGGCGGTGAATGGCTAAACCAGTTGTCCACCATATCCGTTCAGGTTTGCATCCCTTGGATTTAAGGGAGCAGAGATGAGATCCGTACCAGGGAGAACAGGCAGGGTGAGAGAAAGTATCATTTTTAACACGGACTAGGGACCACTGCATACTTCCCTCTAGTCTGAAAAACAACCGTTCACCACTACACTCCACTTTCTGTCCCTTAACCAATTTTGTATCCACACCACCACTGCCCCTTTAATCCCATGGGCTTCAATTTTGCTAACAAGTCTATTATGTGATACTCTATCATACGCCTTTTGGAAGACCATATACACAACATCAACCGCACTACCTTCATCCACCCTCTCCGTTACTTCTTCAAAGAACTCAATCGTTAGTCATACACAATTTGCCTTTATGCTGGCTTTCATTTATTAACCCATATTTTTCTAGTGCTAATTAATTTTGTTCCAGATTATGATTGTAGTGTATTATATCATCAGTAAAAATGTAGGATTCTGGCTGTTCTCTCCAGGTTTGGAGCAGCAAAGTTTAGTGGCTGCAGAGAAATATATTGAGCTGTAGTTGGTCTTCTCAAATACTAAAGATGCAAAATTTGTTTGAAAACATTGTTTACATCCCAGCAAAGTAGAACCAGAAACCAACTCACCTAATGCCCTGTGCTTTGGTTACCTGATCAGGCGTTTCTCACTTATCCTAAGGTTACTTTGTAGAGAGAATTTTCTGACTTTGAGCTCTTAGAGGGGAGTCTTGCCTACCAGGAGTGCATATCATAAGTTCAGGCATGTTCTGCTCATGATTTTCTGACCATTATTTTAAATGCTTGGAAAATCAATACACATCAGGCACCCAAATTTCCAATGTGTGCTCCTGATGGACAAGGCTCCCCACCTAGAGCACCAGGTCAGAAATGTTATGCCATAGTAGCATGGGATTCCTTTGTGAGGAAGAGAAGTGAAACATATCTCTTGTACATCCCCAATTTTCATCGCTCCACCATTGGTGGCCGTGCCTTCAGATGCCTAGGCCCTAAGCTCTGGAATTCCCTCCCTAAACCTCTCTGCCTCTACCGCTTTCTCCTCCTTTTAAGACGCTCCTTAAAATCTACCTCCACCTGTCCTAATATCTCCTTATGTTGCTTGCGTCAAAATTTGTTTGATAAGTGATGCGCTATCAATTACTCAAAAGACTGAGGTTAAGCGAGTAACTAACAGGCTTTTATTAACAAGAGAATGAAGGTGTGCCTCGAGTGGTCGACCAGTCCAGAATACAGAGGGACTGTGGAGCAGTCAACTTTATACCTGGACTCGTGGGAGGAGTCAGCCGAGGCATGTACAGACATGTACACAGTGGAATACAAACACCCACACAGGCAGGTATAACAGTGGTTTACCACATTCACCCCTTGTTTAAAAATGAGTCCGGCGGGGTGAAGTGTATTAAAAGTTTGTGTATTGGAGTCTCTCCGGAGGTCTTGTCTGCCGCTGTGATCGACGTGGCGACGGCAGGGATAGTGAAGCTTCCGGCGTCGAGTCCCGCGTAGGCTGGGGCACTGGTGTGTAGTCCTCGTGGGTGTCGAGCGGGTCGCGGGGCCCAGGCGTGCCGTCTGCTGGGGTTGGATATTGGATCGTGGGGGGGGGGGGTGGTAGTGGGTAGTGGGTTACTGGGGCCCCCGAGGGTGCGAGGTCTCGAATGGAGACTGTGTCCTCCCGCCCGTCCGGGTACGCAATGTAAGCATACTGGGGGTTGGCGTGGAGGAGGTCGACCCTCTCGACCAGGGGGTCCGTTTTATGGGCCCTCACGTGTCTTCTCAGTAGGCCCTGGGGACGTCAGCCATGGCGGTAGCAATGTCCCCGATGTGGACTTCCTTGGGAAGACAAACATTTTCTCATGAGGGGTGGCGTTAGTGGCAGTGCAGAGCAGTGACCGAATAGAGTGGAGCACATCCTGCCAGCGGGAGGTCGGAAGGCCCCTAGACTTTAAGGCTAGCAGGGCCGCCTTCCAAACTGTCGCATTCTCTCTTTCCACCTGTCCGTTCCCCCGGGGGTTGTAACTGGTGGTCCTGCTTGTGGCAATACCCCTAGCGAGCAGGTACTGGCGGAGTTCGTCGCTCATAAACGATGAGCCCCGGTCGCTATGGATATAGCTGGGGAAACCGAACAGGGTGAAGAGGTCGTTCAGACATTTAATGACCGTGGCACTGGTCATGTCCAGGCAGGGGATGGCGAACGGGAAACGGGAGTACTCATCAATAATATTGAGGAAGTACACATTGCGGTCGGAGGAGGGGAGAGGCCCTTTAAAATCAACGCTCAGGCGCTCGAAGGGGCGAGTGGCTTTTATCAGGTGAGCCCTGTCTGGTCTATAAAAGTGCGGTTTGCACTCAGCGCAGACTTGGCAGTTCCTGGTCATGGTCCTGACCTCCTCAATGGAGTAAGGCAGGTTGCGGGCCTTGATGAAGTGGAAGAACCTGGTGACCCCCGGGTGGCAGAGGTCATTGTGGAGGGCCCGCAGTCTATCGATCTGCGCGCTGGCGCAGGTGCCACGCGATAGAGCATCCGGGGGTTCATTGAGCTTCCCGGGCCAGTACAAGATCTCGTAATTGTAGGTGGAAAGTTCGATTCTCCACCTCAAGATCTTGTCGTTTTTGATTTTGCCCCTCTGCTTGTTGTTAAACATGAAAGCAACTGAACGCTGGTCAGTGAGCAGGGTAAATCGTTTTCCGGCCAGGTAGTGCCTCCAATGACGCACAGCCTCCACAATAGCCTGGGCCTCCTTCTCAACAGCGGAGTGTCTGGTCTCCGGGCCCTGGAGGGTTCGTGAAAAGAAGGCCTCTGGTCTCCCCGCCTGATTAAGGGTAGCGGCCAGGGCAAAGTCGGACGCGTCGCTTTCCACCTGGAAGGGGATGGATTCGTCCACTGCGTGCATGGTGGCTTTGGCAATGTCTTCCTTGATATGGTGGAAGGCTAAGCGGGCCTCTGCCGTCAAGGGAAAAGAGGTGGACTTGATCAGCGGACGGGCCTTGTCCGCATAGTAGGGGACCCACTGGGCGTAATAGGAGAAAAACCCTAGGCACCTCTTCAGGGCCTTGAGGCAGTGGGGCAGTGGGAGTTCCATAAGGGGACGCATCCGGTCGGGGTCGGGACCGATGACTCCGTGTTCCACAACACAGCCAAGGATGGCGAGGCGGGTTGTGCAGAATATGCACTTCTCCTTGCTATACGTCAGGTTCCGGAGTTGGGCGGGCCAGAGGAATTTTTCGAGGTTTGCGTCATGGTCCTGCAAGTCATGGCCGCAGATGGTCACATTGTCCAGATATGGGAAAGTGGCCTGCAATGCATTTTGATCGACCATCCGGTCCATCTCCCTTTGGAAGACGGAGACCCCGTTGGTGACGCCAAAGGGAACCCTAAGGAAGTGATAGAGGCGGCCGTTTGCCTCAAAGGCAGTATACTGGCGGTCCTCAGGGCGGATAGGGAGCTGGTGGTACGCTGATTTCAGGTCAATGGTCGAGAAGACGCGGTACTGCGCGATCTGGTTGACCATATCAGCTATGCGGGGGAGTGGGTAAGCGTCCAGCAGGGTGTAGCGATTTATTGTCTGGCTGTAGTCGATGACCAGGCGCTGCTTCTCACCGGTCTTAACGACCACAACCTGGGCTCGCCAGGGGCTGGTGCTGCCCTCAATAATCCCCTCCTTCAGGAGCCGCTCCACTTCGGTTTTAATGAAAACCCTGTCCCCGGCACTGTACCGCCTGCTCTTTGTGGCGATGGGCTTACAGTCGGGGGTGAGGTTAGCAAACAGTGGGGGGGGTGACTCTGAGTGTGGAGAGGTTGCACCTGGTGCGCGGCGGGCAATTTGGAAGCTGCTGGCTGCGGACTGTGAGTGGGGGGAGGGGTCCGCTGTACGCCATCGTAACACTTTTAAGGTGGCACTGAAAATCTAACCCCAGTAGAATGGCAGCGCAGAGGTGGGGCAGGACCAGAAGTTTAAAATTATCGTACACAGTCCCGTCTACTAAGAGTGTCACCACGCAGTAGCCGCCAATGTCCGCCGACTGGGACTCGGAGGTCATAGAAATCCGCTGGCGCGCAGGCAGGACTGGGAGAGAGCAACGCCGCACCGTGTCGGGGTGGATGAAGCTCTCCGTGCTCCCAGAGTCAAAAAGGCAGGTTGTTTCGTGACCATTTACCTTAATGTCCATTGTGGACCGGGCCAGTTGGTGCGGTCTCGCTTGGTCCAGCGTAACGGAGGCCAGCGTAGGGGTCGGTGTGTCGCTGCGGGTATCAGATGAGGCGGTGTTGGGGGCCTGCTGCGTCCCGGCTGGTGTCCAAGATGGCAGCATCCATGATCCCCATGTGGCTGGAGGCGTCCAAAATGGCTGCTGTTCCGGTGGTTCGCACATGGCTGGGGAGGCCCAAGATGGCGGCCCGCACGGCCGACACGCGGCGCTGCTGGGGTTCGGGGTGGCGTAGTGTCCCTTCTTCCCGCAGCCCGAGCAGATCGCATTTTTCGCCGGGCAGCGCGCTCTAGGGTGTTTGGCCTGGCCACAGAAGTAGCATTTCTGGCCTTGGGACACTGCTGCGGTAGTTGGGCCGTTGCTGGGATGTGGCTGGGGTGGCACGGCGCTATGAGATGGTCCTACCGTGTCCCAGGCTGTCGTTCCCCGCGGCGTCCATGGTGCAGAGGAGTAGGCATCCATGCCCCGGTAGGCTGCGTCCAATGATAGTGCGAGTTCAGAGGCCTTGTTGAGGTTGAGGTCACTCTGCTCCAACAGTCGCTGTCGGGTGTAATTGGACCTGTGGCCCGCTACAAAAGCGTCCCGGATAAGTTCCTCTGTGTACACGGCGGCCTTTACACCCTTACAACCACAGGCCCGGCCAAGCACAGACAGTGCCTGAAGGTATTCCTCGGTCGATTCCCCAGGTTGTTGTTTACGACTCCCCAGGAGGTGCCTGGCGTACACCTCGTTCACTGGGTGCGTGTACTGGTCCTTGAGGAGCTTGAGAGCAGCCGTGTACAAGGTCGCGTCCTGGATGACCGAGTACGCTTGGTGGTTCACTTTGGAGGTCAGGACATCCAGTTTGTCCTCATCCGATTTGACCGTTGCAGCGGAGGCGATCGGGAATCTTTCAAAGCACCTAAGCCAGTGAGCAAACTTGGTGGATGCGTCCGCCTCCCGATGGTCTAAGTCCAGGCATGCTGGTGTGAGGATCTTCTCCATTATAAAAAATCTTGTTAATAAAATTGATGCGCTATCAATTACTCAAAAGACTGAGGTTAAGCGAGTAACTAACAGGCTTTTATTAACAAGAGAATGAAGGCGTGCCTCGAGTGGTCGACCAGTCCAGAATACAGAGGGACTGTGGAGCAGTCAGCCGAGGCATGTACAGACATGTACACAGTGGAATACAAACACCCACACAGGCAGGTATAACAGTGGTTTACCACAATAAGGTTCCCATAATGCGCCTTAGGATGTTTTACCATGTTAAAGGCGCTATATAAATGTAAGTTGCTGTTGATGATGAACTTAAACAGAAGAAATATCAGCGATGTGAAAATGCCATTCGGCCCATTGGAGATCATCCCTCTGGTACCTTAACTCTCCTGTTAAGGCAGCCAATAATATTTCCAATGGCCTAATGTTTATTCCCCTGCCTAGAAGATTAGTTAAAACATTTAACACACTTGAATCAAACTGTAAAAAGTTAGTGTGAGATGTAAAGTCTAAGACAAGCAACAAAATAATTTATACAAAAGGACAATTAAGGGGTGTGAGGCAGAACTGGGAGAGTGAGACATATACTTAATAAGGTAGGATTGATTGTATGATAAGTGAGAAGGTGTAAGGAACCATTTTTGCTCGGGAAAGGTGGGAGCGGGGTTGAGGGGGCAAGTAACAGCAAATTTGAAACTTGGGAAGAGCGAAGCTGGCAGAAGGGATTTTTTGTTAAAAGAAACAAAAGCTTTGTAATAATGAAAATAAAAGAACAAGAAAGGAAATTTTAATCCACCTGGCCCAGTTGGAACTTAAAATGGGAGCGTTCAGCCTTGCTACCCTGTTCCCACTGGAACCCTGCAGGCTACCAGTTTAACTGCGCATTGCAGTTAGGTGGCTGAGGAGGGCAGTAGAAACCGCATACATTTCTGAAAATCGGGTTCTATTCTGGCAGTGGGATCCCCACTGCATTTTAACCCAGGCCTGACTGGGAAGCTGACAAGCTTTCCCACCATCAAATCAAATCAAATCAAATCAACTTTTATTGTCATTGTTAGTGCACAAGTGCAGTACAACGAAATGTAGGCTTGCGGCTCCCGAGAGTGTACAATTTGGATTAGGACACTTAAACATTTCAACATACATTTGTACATATATATTAGCATAAATATGACCATAATAAAGTGCATCGGCAGATGTGCAGGCTTTAGTGTTTATTTGTGGAGTTCAGTAGGATGACAGCCCTGGGAAAGAAGCTGTTCCTAAATATGGTCGTACGGGTGCGAATGCATCTGTAGCGTCTTCCAGATGGTAGGAGGGCGAACAGACTGTGGCTGGGGTGGGTAGGGTCTTTGATGATGGACCGTGCCCTCTGTAGGCAGCGTTTCTGATATATATGTTCTATGGTCGGTAGCCGGGTGCCGGTGATGCGTTGGGCAGTTTTGACTACCCGCTGCAGGGCTTTCCGGTCATGGGAGCTACAGCTGCCGTACCATACCGTGATACAGTTTGTCAGGATGCTCTCTATAGTGCAGCGGTAGAAGTTAGAGAGGATCGGGGGTGACAGATTACATCCCTTCAGCAGCCTCCAAGAAATATAGGCACTGCTGGGCCTTCTTCACCAGAGAGGAGGTGTTGAGGGACCAGGAGAGGTCTTCCGTGATGTGGACTCCGAGGAACTTAAAGCTGGCCACCCTTTCCACCTCCGCCCCATTGATGTGGATGGGGGTGTGACTTCCGCCTTTGGACTTCCTGAAGTCCACGATTATTTCCTTTGTTTTCTTGGTGTTAAGGGCCAGGTTGTTGTCGGCGCACCACTTCACGAGATGCTGGACCTCCTCCCTGTAGGCTGACTCATTGTTGTTGGTGATCTGGCCTACTACCGTGGTGTCATCTGTGAACTTGATGATGGTGTTGGAACCATTAACAGCCACACAGTCGTGGGTGAAGAGGGAGTAAAGGAGGGGGCTCAGCACACATCCTTGTGGGGCCCCCGTGTTCAGGGTCAGGGGGGGGAGGTGTGGTTACCTAATTTGACAGACTGGGGTCTGTTTGTTAGGAAGTCAAGGGTCCAGTTGCAGAGGGAAGTGCTCAGGCCAAGAGTTTGGAGTTTGGTGGCCAGCTTGTTGGGGACGATAGTGTTGAATGCTGAGCTGTAGTCTATAAACAACATTCTGATGTAGGTCTCCTTACCATCTAGGTGATTCAGTGCCGAGTGTAGAGCAGTTGTGATTGCATCCTCCGTTGATCTGTTTGCCCGATAGGCAAACTGGTGTTGGTCAAGGGAGGCAGGAACACTGGCTTTGATGTGGGCTAAGACCAGTCTCTCGAAACACTTCATTATGATGGGTGTGAGTGCGACAGGTCGATAGTCGTTCAGACACGTCACAGCCGCTTGTTTAGGCACAGGAATGATGGTGGCGGTCTTGAAGCATGAAGGCAGGTCAGTAGCTGTCAGGAGGACGAAGAGGCCATCCAAAGTAAATAGAAAACTTTCCTTTGTGGAACCAAAAGGAGCACCGAACTCTTTCCTCCTGGACTGATGACGAGCCTTCCTTTACTACCAGTCAGCAGACTCTGGCCGTCTGCACTTGAACTCCTACCTGCTGGCCAGTTGCCACTTTCTGCCCGTTTCAAGCATGCAGATGACCGGTGGCATGCAGATGATGGCTGGGAGCTAAAACTTGGGCCTGCGAATGCGTTTTGAGCTTGCCCCACCCCCTGCCCGCCCAAAACCCGCTGGGGGTTAAAATCGACCCCTTGGAAAAAACCTTTTTTTAATTTAACCAGAGAAACCTTTGCATCAAGGAGGGATGATATATTAGCAGGTTCCTCTAATGAGGCCATATGGGTGGAGCTTAAAAACAAAAAGGGGGCAAGCACTTTGCTGGCCTCCAAACAGTCAGGGGGAGATAGAGGAACAGATATGTAGGCAAATCTCAGAGAAATGTGCAAATAATAGGGCAATAATAATGGGAGATTTCAACTTCCCCAACATTAACTGGGATAGTCAGAGTGTGAAAGGCTCAGAGGGTGTAGAATTCTTAAAGTGCATCCAGGAGAGCTTTTTGAGCCAGCATGTAGAAAGTCCTACAAGAGAGGGGGCGGTACTGGACCTAATTCTAGGGAATGTGGCCGGCCAAGTGGAAAAAGTGCTAGTAGGTGAGCACTTTGGTGACAGTGACCATAATATGGTAAGATTTAAGGTGGTCATGGAAAAGGACAGGGATGGGCCGGAAATAAAGGTTCTAAATTGGAGGAAGGCCGATTTTAATAGGATAAGGCAGGATCTGGCCAAAATGGACTGGGATCAGCTACTTGTAGGAAAATCCGCATCGGAGCAATGGGAGGCTTTCAGAAGGGAGATTGAGATCATACAATGGCAACATGTTCCCGTAAAGGTCAAGGGTGGCTCCAAAAACCACAGGGAACCTTGGATGTCAGGGGATATACGAGAATGGATTAGGAAAAAAAGGAGGGCTTTTGGTAGATACAAAAGGCTAAAGACAGAGGAAGCCCTAGAGGAGTACAAAAAGTGCAGGGGGATACTTAAAAAAAAAAATGAGGAGATCAAGGAGGGGCCATGAAATAACACTGGCGAGCAAAATAAAGGAAAATCCTAAGATGTTTTATAAGTATATTAAGGGTAAGAGGATAACTAGGGAAAAAATAGGGCCCATTAGGGACAAAAGTGGCAATCTGTGTGTGGAGCCGGAAGATGTAGGAGGGGTTCTAAATGAATTTTTTGCATCTGTTTTCACTATGGAGAAGGACGATGTAGACATAGAAATAGGGCGGGGGGACTGTGATATGCTCGAACATATTAACATCGAGAGGGAGGAGGTATTGGCGGTTTTAGCTGGCCTAAAAATGGATAAATCCCCAGGCCCGGATGAAATGTACCCCAGGCTGCTGTCTGAGGCAAAGGAAGAGATTGCGGGGGCTCTAACACATATATTCAGGACCTCTCTGGCCACAGGGGATGTGCCAGAGGACTGGAGAACCGCTAATGTAGTACCATTATTCAAGAAGGGAAGTAGGGAAAAACCGGGGAACTACAGGCCAGTGAGCCTAACATCAGTGGTCGGAAAATTATTGGAAAAAGTTCTGAGGGACAAAATTTGTCTCCACTTGGAGAGACAAGGATTAATCAGGGATAGTCAACATGGCTTTGTCAAGGGAAGATCATGTCTGACTAATTTGATTGAATTTTTTGAGGGGGTGACTCGGTGTGTGGATGAGGGTAACGCAGTGGATGTGGTATACATGGATTTCAGTAAGGCCTTCGATAAAGTCCCGCACAGGAGACTGGTCAAGAAGGTAAGAGCCCATGGAATCCAGGGTGCCTTGGCACATTGGATACAAAACTGGCTTAGTGGCAGAGGCAGAGGGTGATGGCCGAAGGTTGTTTTTGTGACTGGAAGCCTGTGGCCAGTGGGGTACCACAGGGATCAGTGCTGGGTCCCTTGCTGTTTGTGGTCTACATTAATGACTTGGATATGAATGTAAAAGGTATGATCAGTAAGTTCGCGGATGATACAAAAATTGGTAGGGTGGTAAATAGCGAGGAGGGTAGCCTCAGTCTGCAGGACGATATAGATGGGTTGGTCAGATGGGCGGAACAGTGGCAAATGGAATTTAACCCGGAAAAGTGCGAGGTGATGCACTTTGGGGGGACTAACAAGGCAAGGGAATACACAATGAATGGAAAGACCCTAGGCAAGACGGAGGGTCAGACGGATCTGGGTGTGCAAGTACACAGATCCCTGAAGGCGGCGGAACAGGTGGATAAGGTGGTAAAAAAGGCATATGGGATACTTGCCTTCATTAGCCGAGGCATAGAATATAAGAGCAAGGAGGTTATGATGGAGCTGTATAAAACACTGGTTAGGCCACAGCTGGAATACTGTGTGCAGTTCTGGTCGCCACACTACAGGAAGGATGTGATCGCGTTAGAGAGGGTGCAGAGGAGGTTCACCAGGATGTTACCAGGGCTGGAGCGCTTCAGCTATGAAGAGAGACTGGGCAGATTGGGTTTGTTTTCCTTGGAGCAGAGGAGGCTGAGGGGGGACATGATTGAGGTGTACAAAATTATGAGGGGCATAGGTAGGATGGATGCTGAGGAGCTTTTTCCCTTAGTAGAGGGGTCAATAACTAGGGGGCATAGATTCAAGGTAAAGGGTGGGAGGTTTAGAGGGGATTTGAGAAAGAACTTTTTCACCCAGAGGGTGGTTGGAGTCTGGAACTCACTGCCTGAAAGGGTTGTGGAGGCAGGAACCCTCACAACATTTAAGAAGCATTTGGATGAGCACTTGAAATGCCATAGCATACAAGGCTACGGACCAAATGCTGGAATATGGGATTAGATTAGACAGGGCTTGATGGCCGGCGCGGACACGATGGGCCGAAGGGCCTCTATCCGTGCTGTATTACTCTATGACTCTAAGCTGCCTGAAATAGGCAATGCTATTAAAATGGGAGAACAGGTAATCGCCAGTTTAGTGATGGCTGCTAGTGTGTAGATTGAAGCAAAGAAAGATTTGCATTTATATAGCACCTTTCATGACCACCAGATATCCCAAAGCGCTTTACAGCCAATGAAGTACTTATTTTGAAGTGTAGTCACTGAGTAAGGCAGCAATAAAACCATGATGGCATGAAGACTGCCGCCATAGTCTTGATAAAAGGCATATCCAGGTGAGGCAGGATACTGAACTCTTAATTTTTTTAATTAAATATATAAAATACTATCTGGAGTGCCCGGCGGTGCCGAGGGTTTTTTGAGGGCATGTTGTTGTTGGAAGAGAGAGGGAGAGAGCAACTGGGGGGAAGAGAGAGAGACTGGGGGGGGGGAGAGAGAGACGGGGGGGAAGAAGAGAGAGACGGGGGGGGGGGAAGAGAGAGAGAGAGGGACTGGTGGATTTAGCTCGGGATTAGCCTGGAGAGAGAGGGGGGGAAGGAGCGCCTCAGGCCTGGCCTGATGGACCCCTGCGAAGGAAGGAAGGAAGGAAGAAGGCGAGCTCTCCCTCCCTGTCCCACCCCCTCACTCTTTCCCTCCCTCACCCTCTATCTCTCCCTCCCCCTGTCTGTCCCTGCTTTACTCTCTCTCCCTCCATCCCCTCTCCTCTCCCTTCCTGCCCCTCTCCTCTCCCTCCCTCCCCCTCTCCTCTCCCTCCCTCCGTCCCCCTCTCCTCTCCCTCCCCCTCTCCTCTCCCTCCCTCCCCCTCTCCTCTCCCCCCTCCCTCTCTCTCCCTCCCCTCTCTCCCCTCCCCTCTCTCCCTCCCTGCTCTCTCTCCCTCCCCCTGCTTTACTCTCTCTCCCCTCTCCCTCTCTCCCTCCCCCTCCCCTCTCCCTCCCTCCCCCTCTCCTCTCCCTCTCCCTCCCCCTCTCCTCTCCCTCCCCCTCTCCTCTCCCTCCCCCTCTCCTCTCACTCCTCTCCCTCCCCCTCTCCCTCCCCCCCTCTCCCTCCCCCCCTCTCCTCCCCGCCTTGCCTCTCCCCCCCCCCTCTCCTCTCGCTCCCCCTCTCCTCTCCCTCCCCCGTCTCTCCCTGATTTACTCTCTGTCCCTCCCTCCCCCTCTCTGTCTGCCTTTCCTGAGAGCCCGGCCACGGTGAGCCGAAGGCCCCGTGTGCGGATCATCGCCTCAGGGCGGCCGCATGGCCTAGCGCGTGAGGCCCAGCCGGACTCACCTTAGCTGACGTCACGCTCCGGGCCGCCGACGACGTTGACGCGCGCGCTGACTCCTGCCCTGCCAGCCTTTACTAAGATGGCTACGCTCAGCTCAGTCCTGCGCCGCTAGCCTTTACCAAGATGGCGGCGATCGCGAGGCAGGCCCAGCGGGGACGGGCGGTGCCTAGCTCGGGCGTGGCTGGCGAGGAGAGGCCGAGGCTTCGAGGCCTGAAGGTGGGGTAACCCTCCAAGGTTGCGGCGCCCGGCGGAGGCAGCGAGTCAAGTGGGGAAAAAAAAGGGTGAAAGGTAGGAAAATTAATCAGCTTAGAAAAAATATTTACAAATTAATTTACTTTTTTTAAAAACAATTTCCCCTGCACACACACGGAAAGTGGGAAAAATAAACACACAAAGTGGGAAAAATAAATCAGTAGTTAGAAATCAAGATGGCGGCCACTCACCTCAGCTCAGAAGGATTAGGCCCGCCCACACACACAATGAACCCCCCCGTGACGCACCGATTGGTCAACCATCAGGTCACTCAAGTGTAGGATTGGTCAAGCATCACGTCACTCAACGCTATCCCCTGTAGGATGCCCCGCCCACACACGCAATGAAACGCCCCCCGTGACGCACTGATTGGCCAACCATCAGGTTAATCCCCTGTACGATTGGTCAACCATCACGTCACTCAACGCTAATGAGCGGATTTTGTCCTTTTTTTGAACGTTTTTTGTATACTGTCCGAACAATTTTTGTCTGACCAAAAAGTAAAAACGCCTATTAGAGTCCCCTAATGATGAGCTTTCTTTTGATATAACATATGTGTAGGTACGCTCTATAACTTTTGATTGTATAGCCGGACAGACAGACAGAAAGACAAACAGAAAGACAGACAGACCAACCGGAGTGCCCGGCAGTGCCGAGGCTTTTTCGAGGGCATGTTGTTGTTGGAAGAGAGAGAGAGAGAGAGAGCGACTGGGGGGGAAGAGAGAGAGCGACTGGGGGGGGAAGAGAGAGAGCGACTGGGGGGGGGAAGAGGGAGAGCGACTGGGGGGGGAAGAGAGAGAGCGACTGGGGGGGAAGAGAGAGAGCGACTGGGGGGGAAGAGAGAGAGAGCAACTGGGGAGGAAGAGAGAGAGCGACTGGGGAGGAAGAGAGAGAGCGACTGGGGGGGAAGAGAGAGAGTGACTGGGGGGGAAGAGAGAGAGCGACTGGGGGGAAGAGAGAGCGACTGGGGGGAAGAGAGAGAGCGACTGGGGGGAAGAGAGAGAGCGACTGGGGGGGAAGAGAGAGAGCGACTGGGGGGGAAGAGAGAGAGCGACTGGGGGGGAAGAGAGAGAGCGACTCGGGGGGAAGAGAGAACGACTGGGGGGAAGAGAGAGAGCGACTGGGGGGAAGAGAGAGAGCGACTGGGGGGAAGAGAGAAAGCGACTGGGGGAGGGGAGGGGGGAAGGGGGAGAGTCCCCGAGCCCCCCCGATCTCCCGAGCCCCGCTCCCCCCGATCTCCCGAGCCCCGCCCCCCCGGATCTCCGGAGCCCCGCCCCCTGCTGATCTCCAGAGCCCCGCCCCCGATCTCCCTAGCCACGCCCCCCCGATCTCCCGATGTCCCGCCCCGCGATCTCCCGATGTCCCGCCCCCCCGATGTCCCGCCCCCCCGATGTCCCGCCTCCCGATCTCCCGCCCCCCGATGTCCCGAGCCCCGCCGCCCCATGTCCCGAGCCCCGCCCCCCGCCCTCCCGAGCACCGGCGTCCCGCTCTCACGCTCTCCGGAGCACCGCCCTCCCGAGCTGGCTTCAAGACCGCCGATTGTAGCTGTGAGAGATGGCCGGCGGGCCCGGTTGCCGGGGTAACCCTTCTCGCTCTCCAAGCCGATTGCGGCTGTGATAGACGGCCGGAGGGCCCGGTTGCCGGGGTAACCCTTGCCGCTGTCTAAGCCCTGCCCGAGATCCGCACTCCCGAGAGCCCCGCCCTCCCGCCCGAGCCGAGCGGGGAACAGAGAGAGACGCCGCGTCTCAGCTGCTCCTGCTGCGCGCGCACCCTGTATGTCCCGTGACCCTCATGGCTGACGCCGTTGCCCCGGGTAACGTGATACCGGGGGGGGGAGCTTAGCAGAAGCCGTGGGACAATTACCTAGCTCGGGCGTGGCTGGGCAGGAGAGGCCCACGCTTTGAGCCTAGGTTCTGAGGCCTTACAAAAACGGGGAAAGGTAGGAAAAAGAATGTTCAGGTAAGAGAAAATATTTACAAATGAATGAAGTTTTTTTAAAAACAATTTAATAAAAGCAATTTTTTTTTGCTGGAAATGTATATTTGAAAAGAAAGACGCAGAAAGCGGGAAAAAGAATGGAAGCAAGATGGCGGCTACTCACCTCGGTTCAGAACGATAAGGCCCGCCCACACACGCACCGATTGGTCGACCGTCAGGTCACCGAAGCGTAGGATTGGTCAATCGTCCCATCACTCGGCTGTAGGAGGGCCCGCCCGCACACGCCAGGAACCTGGCGTACGATTGGTCGACCTCGAAGTCACTCTGTCGCTAATGAGCGGATAATGAGATGCTAATGAGTGGAATTTTGAACGTTTTTCGGATACCGCGGGCGCAATTTTCGTCCGGCCGAAACATAAATATGCTTACCACCGTTTCGGAAAGGTAAGCTTTCTTTCGACGTAACGCACGCGTAGGTACGCTCTATAACTTTCGAGCGCATAGCCGGACAGACGCACACGTGAGGACAGAAGGACAGACAGACAGAACGATCCGTTTATATAAAGATAGATAGATATATTAGGCTGCAAGCCTATCAGTAGGCACAGTAAGAATGATGTTGCTGCATTTGGACTCCTGGTTTTACTTTCAGGTTGCTATAGTAGTGATTATTCAGCCGAGGACTGTCTGAATGAATACTCCTTTAAGCTATTTATGATGAGTTTGTCCTCTTTGGGACCAACAAAGTAAACAATGAGGAAGTAACTTCTCTCTAAGCATAATACTATAATTTTTTTGATATGTTCCCGTCATTGCTTACAAATAGGATAATAAAATTCCCTGAGATTGGAAACAGCGGAGAATAGAATTCAAATAAAGTCATCAATCTTTCTCTGACTCCTTGAATGGCCTTTGCTGTCGGAAGGGGATGAGATATATGCTAAATGAAGATTGAGGCTGCTATTTCAGCTCTATATTGATATTGCACAATCCATTTGTGAATTTACATTGTAAATGTCAAGAAGCGACAGTGTCGTCTTTACATATAGATACTAGAATTTGCTGCAGGTTGGACAGCCTCTTCAAACTGTCCATTCTCATCACCAGTAGGAAAGATTCTACTGCACCATTTTATTGTCCCAAGACTAAGCATTAACTGTTGATATGCCACGGGGCTTTTAAAATATGAAGAAGTAAGGTATTAGGCATATGTTATGGCTAAAATACTGGAGGTAATTCTGAAGGAGGAAATAATGAAGCGTAGAATAAGAAAGAGATTGTGCATGACAAATTTATTGGAGTTCGCTAAGGAAATAATAGACCTGGTAGAGATTGGGGTACTCAGTAAAAGTTACAGGGATAATTTTACAAATTCGTGCTCCTGGTGTGGAGTTTCACCCAGTCCCAGTGGGAGCAGGTATCGGAATTCGCGCATATGCTCCCCACAATGTTCCATTCAAATTAATGGCATAGTGGTTAGCACTGTTGCCTCACAGCGCCAGGGACCCAGGTTCGAATCCGGCCTCGGGCGACTGTCTGTGTGGAGTTTGCACATTCTCCCCGTGTTTGCGTGGGTTTACTCCGGGTGCTCCGGTTTCCTCCCACAGTCCAAAGATGTGCAGGTTAGGTTGATTGGCTATGATAAATTGACCCTTAGTTTTAGGGGGAGTAAATACGTGGGGTTACGGGGATAGGGTGGGATATGTGTTGGTGTAGGGATTACGGGGATTGGGTGGGATATGTGTCGGTGCAGGCTCGATGGGCCGAAATGGCCTCTATCTGCACTGTGGGGTTTCTGTGATTCTGTGATTTCTGTGATTCTGTGAATTTGCGGTCAGAGGCATACCTCCGGAGTATGCTTCCGACCCACACAATATTTCCAATTTACCTCCTGGCTCCTAAGCTACGGAGAGTTCGGGTCTCTGGCCTCCAGGCGTACGCCTGCATAAAGGCCCACGGATCCTAGGGACACAGGCAGTTCGGAAGCGTTCCTGGGATCACGTGGGCCAGGTCCACCAATGAGAAAGGAAGATTCCATTTACGAACGGGATCCCCATAAACCCTACTGGAATCCATTAAACAATTAAACAATTTAGACAACTGCAATAAAAATAACTCTCATTTTCAAATTTAATGAAATGTCCATTCAATACAGTAAATGCAATAAAAATGTAATTTTTTGAAAAATAATTTTAAACATTTTAATCCAGGCCAAAATTTGCATAAACTAATTTTAAGAGTTTATGCATCATTTTTTAGTTTTAAGTTTTTAATTTAAGATTTATATTAACCTTTACACTGGTAAAAGCAGGCCTTTTACCAGGCATAAGAGTTTCGTGGGCATTTGCTGAGCAGTAGTTGGGTAAATAGCTCAACTCTGAGCCAGTGAAAGTAAATTTCTAGTTGGTTTGGTAGATCTGTTGAGGTGAACTGTGACAGATTGCAAGTTCTGGGTTTTTGCGCACGAGGAACCCGGAACTTGCAGGACCTATCGGAAGGCTTACATTGCCATCGGGACCGCAAATTCCGGGCCAATGGATGGAAAATTGTGAGAAGCGCAGGCCCAAATTCCTAATGTGATGTTGGTGTATCTCCATACCCTGCACTCAAATTCATAAAATTATCCTTTATACACTTAGATTTTAGCAAAGCTTTTGACACAGGAGATTGTTCCGCAAGATTGGAAAATACAAGTTGCACGGAAGTGGACTGAATCAGGGAAATGATGGGTAGTTGTTCAAGAGGCTGTATTACTGTGGAGCCAGATGATGTAGGCGGGGTTTTAAATGAATTTTTTGCATCTGTGTTCACTATGGAGAAAGACGATGTAGACATAGAAATCGGGCAAGGGGACTGTGATATACTTGAACATATTAGCATCGAGAGCGAGGAGGTACTAGCGGTTTTAGCAGGCCAAAAAGTGGATAAATCCCCAGGCCCGGACGAGATGTATCCCAGGCTGCTGTGTGAGGCAAAGGAGGAGATTGCAGGGGCTCTGACACAAATTTTCAGAACCTCTCTGGCCACAGGGGATGTACCAGAGGACTGGAGAACAGCTAACGTAGTACCATTATTCAAGAAGGGTAGCAGGGATAAACCAGGGAATTACAGGCCAGTGAGCCTAACATCTGTGGTAGGGAAATTATTGGAAAAAATTCTGAGGGACAAAATTAGTCTCCACTTGGAGAGGCAAGGATTAATCGAGGATAGTCAGCATGGCTTTGTCAAGGGTAAATCATGTCTGACCAATCTGATTGAATTTTTCGAGGGGGTGACAAGGTGTGTGGATGAGGGAAATGCTGTGGATGTGGTATACATGGACTTCAGTAAGGCTTTTGACAAAGTCCCGCATAGGAGACTGGTCAAGAAGGTAAGAGCCCATGGGATCCAGGGTGCCTTGGCACGTTGGATCCTAAACTGGCTAAGTGGCAGGAGGCAGAGGGTGTTTTTGTGACTGGAAGCCTGTGTCCAGTGGGGTACCTCCGGGATCGGTGCTGGGTCCCTTGCTGTTTGTGATCTACATAAATGATTTGGATGAGAATGTAAAAGGTATGATCAGTAAGTTCGCAGATGACACGAAAATTGGTGGGGTGGTAAATTGCGAGGAGGAAAGCCTCAGGCTACAGGACGATATAAACGGGTTGGTCAGATGGGCGGAAAAGTGGCAAATGGAATTTAACCCTGAAAAGTGCGAGGTGATGCATTTTGGACGGACAAATAAGGCAAGGGAATACACAATGAGTGGTAGGACCCTAGGAAGTACAGAGGGTCAGAGGGACCTTGGTGTACATGTACATAGATCCCTGAAGGCAGCGGAACAGGTAGATAAGGTGGTTAAAAAGGCATATGGGATACTTGCCTTCATTAGCCGAGGCATAGAATATAAGAGCAGGGAGGTTATGATGCAGCTGTACAAAACGCTGGTGAGGCCACAGCTGGAGTACTGTGTGCAGTTCTGGTCGCCTCACTATAGGAAGGATGTGATTGCTTTGGAGAGGGTGCAGAGAAGATTCACCAGGATGTTACCTGGGATGGAGCGCCTCAGCTATGAAGAAAGACTAAACAGGCTGGGGTTGTTTTCCTTGGAGCAAAGAAGGCCGAGGGGGGACCTGATTGAGGTGTACAAAATGATGAGGGGCATAGATAGGGTAGATAAAGAGGAACTTTAGGGGGGTCAATAACAAGGGGGCATAGATTAAAGGTAAGGGGCAGGAGGTTTAGAGGGGATTTGAGGAGGAACTTTTTCACCCAGAGGGTGGTTGGAGTCTGGAACTCACTGCCTGAAAGGGTGGTAGAGGCAGGAACCCTCACAACATTCAAGAAGCATTTGGATGAGCACTTGAAATGCCATTGCATACAAGGCTATGGACCAAATGCTGGAAAATGGGATTAGATTGGACAGGGCTTGATGGACGGCGCAGACACGATGGGCCGAAGGGCCTCTTTCTGTGCTGTATAACTCTATGACTCTAACTCTATGACTCTAAGAGCGGTTTGGATAGATTGGGAAATTGGCCTGGTAAATGACATGTCGTTTACTGTGGATAAATGCTGAATGAAAGGATTGGGGAAGGGGAGTCTGTAGTGAGAATATAAGCTAAATTTTGGTATGCTGCAGGACACAACACAGGACAGGGAACCAGGAATACTTGTGGATAGCTCGCTGAAACCATCAGCATTATGGTGTAGTGGCACCAGTAAAGAGAGCAATGAAAATGTAGGGGTGTATAATCAGCAGGATAAGAGAACAGGTCCCAAGAAGGTACTGAGATTATACAGAATATTTGTTCTGGCCTCATCTGGAGTAGTGTGTACAATTCTGTTTACCATACTACAGCAGGAACATTTTGGTTTTGGAGGGGGTATGGCAAAGGACAATTAAATCGATAATCGAGATGAGGTACGTGAGTTTAAGAAGGGGTTGCAGAAATTGAGAATGTTTGCACTTGAAAAGAGAAAACTCTGTGCTCTTCTTGAAGATCCTGAGTAGTACCCTGTATAGTCAAAATAAAGTATGATATGTTTGATTATAATCACATATCATATGTTTGAAATAATGGCAATCAAGGGGATATCGACTCCAGCACAGAAAGGAAAAAGCAAATAGTTTAGATTTAATTACTTGGCACTGAATGCGTGGGATGGACTGCTCAGGGAGGCAGTGGAGATAGATAATGTTGGTAAATTTAAAAGGGAGCTGGGTGGAGGGAAGTCACTGAGAGACAATGGTGTATGATATTTTTCAACTTTGGTTCATCAGGCCTGTCCCATAATAATCTTTTAAGGTCCAGTACATTCTTATTTTATAACAATCCTAGTCTAGTTTGGAATGTTTGTTAATGGGATGTACTTTCTAATTTTTATTTTTTATTGATAATTTATCCCAATATTCTAGAATTTCCTGGGTTCTCGCCTCTACTGCGGAGAGGATAGGTGGGTAGCTTGCTGCCACACTTCGGCCAATGTCACCTTTGGCCAGCTGCTGGAAAGTGCAGGTTACCTGAAACGTTACTATCGGATATTTCCGCCTTCCCCCTCTTCCTTCAACCTTCAAAACAGGAGGTTTTAGCTTCCAACTGGCAACTTCTTCCCCTGCACTGTTCAGATTTGGAATGGAGTAAAGTGTGTGGTCAACCTTGCAACTCTCCTATTCTGTGGCGCTACACAATAGAACTGCAAAGTACAGTGCCATGATACCAGCCCATCAATAGAATATACTCTTGTCTAACTTGGAATCCATCTGACTCTATCCATCAGTTTTTAGCCTGTCTTTGAATATGGGAGATGATTTAATGTATTTTTAAATCCAACCACCAGCAAGACTCGACCTACATTGCATGTCCCTAGGCTGCAATTAAGAATTGCTCTGAGATGGCTTATGCAAAGCCCTTCCCTTTTGTTTTATTAAAGGCTCTTGAGTAAGGTTTCTTACAGACCCACATATGCTCCAAAGAAATTGTGCCATTTCAGAGTTTCTCACATTCTTCACAGAAGGCATTTCAACCATCAGCTGCTCAGCGTATTGGAAAAGTGTAGAGCCTGAGCTTGTTTTGTTAATTTAAAAGTCTTAAGGTACTCTGACATAAGGTTACATTAGTATGTGAAGTACAGGGTTACTGTGTATTTTAAATATACATTATACATTTTAATTTGTGCTATGCAGGGTGGTTTCAGTTTTCCAGATAAATGTGTCAACCTTCAGCTCTCATAAAACATTGTGACTGAATTACTGTACCATTAAAACCCTGACTTTAAAATTTTGAAGGGGTTTGATAGGGTAGACTTAGAGAAGGTGATTCCACTTGTGGGGATTTCAAAACTAGAGACCATGAATATAAGGTAGTCACTAAGTGCCAGGTGTGGCTCAGTGGGTAGCACTCTCTAGGTGGGAGGGGCTAGGAGTGAGCTGGTTGCCTGATTTCTGCAGGGAGTTGGAGTGAGTTTGTAAAATGTTGGTGGCATTATTTTTTCAGGTTTTAGGGCCTTTTTGGCCCATAAACAACAGCCAGATGGCTGCTGAGGGGTCCGGAGGGCCGGGCCCCTCAGAGCACAGTGTTCCCAAGATGAACTTAATTAGGGGAGAAACTGTGGTTGGAAGGGAAAGAAAAAGGCCCAAAGATTTGGGCCGGGACCCCAGCAGGTTTGGAAAAGAAAACATGGTGGTGATTCAGTGCGAGGATAAGGAGATACGAGCTTGGGATATTATCCAAGCGGTGCATGAGGACAGTAGCGAGGGAAGCTGCTTTGCCTGCCGACCAAAGCCGAATGTTGGGTTCGAGGTGACAGTCAGTGGCCGAGAGGAGGTGGAAAGAATTTTACTCAGTTGGAACGTCCGCGATAAGTTCTTGGTATCTCTGCTATATTCGTAAGAGGTGGTGGTCTCATTCTTAAACTTGCCAGTTTATATTGAGGACGATGTGCTAATCAAAAAGTTGGAGTCGTGGGACATTAAAATTTGCTCAGCAATAAAGAGATACTATCCAGGAACACTGGTAGCAGATGGAACCTGTTACATAAAGGTGCGGTTCCCAGAGGGGGTGAAGTCATTACCGTACAGCCTGAAATTCGAGACAATGGAAGGAGTGCAGTACTTTAGAGTACTGCATGATAACCAAGTGAAGGTTTGTTATTATTGTCTTGGACACGACCATCTTGTAAGAAACTGTCCACACTTGTACTGTTATAATTGCGGCGAGTCTGGACACATCGCTCGGAGCTGCAAGGCGGAGAGCTGTGGGGTGTGACACAAAGGCCCCACCCGCTGTGAGTGTGAGGCAGAAGGAAGCTCTATGAGTGACGAGGAGATGAGAGAAGGAGCAGGAGGTGTGAGTGGAACGGCCAGAGGAGTGGAGCGGCCAGAGGAGTGGAGCAGTCAGAGGACACAGCTGGTAAATTGAAGGAGAAAAAAGCACAGGAAGAGGCAGAAAATTGCGGAGCAGAGAACAGGATGGAGATGGTGGAAAACACACCAAGTACAGTGGAAAAGAACAAAGACAGCAGAGGGCAGCAAGGGTCGAGTGCAGACTCGAGTCTTAATACGGTTCAGCTCTCCCTAAAGAATCTGGTGTCCGCGGGGGGAGAGGAGGCGGGAGTGGGGTGCGTGGTAAATGTAAGTACTCCAAAGAAAGACGGGGAGTCGGACATCTCGGTGAGCAGGAGGGGGCAAGACAAGGAGAGGGTGCAAGAGGCAGGAGCCTTAAAGGGGCAGCAGGACGGGAGTGGCGAGACAAAGATGGCAGAAGGGAGCAATATAGGTGTGCCATTGTCCCAGAGAGAGAAGGATCAGGGAGCAAGGGTCAGAGGTGGCGATGAGGTCGAAGGGAGCAGCACTGTTGGAGAAACCGCGATAGCAGGAAGACTTTCTATGGGAGATGATGTATCTGACGGGGAGCAGGATGATGTATCTGACGGGGAGCAGGATTATGTATCTGACGGGGAGCAGGCACAGAGGGTTACAGAAGAGCTCGAGAGAGGAATTAGAGGGGGACAGAGACATGGAAGTGGGGGTGGGGTGGCATCATGTGGAAAGGGGAAGGTTAGTATGGGGCAGAAGGAGGGAGAAAGGGCAGCTCCTTAGCCCAAACTTAATGAAAGGAATAGGCTGAAACAGCAAGGAAAGTTCAAACAGGAGGTGAAAAAGAGTCGGAGGCTGCAGGAAAAAGCAACAGCTGGCCGAAAAGTTGGGAAGGAGCATGAGAGGAGGGAAGGGCCAGAGATTAAATGATGGGGAGATTATCAAGCATACTTCCCTTCTTCGGAGCCATGATTACATTGGTCTCAATTAATGTGAAGGACTGAGGGGTGAGAAGAAATTGCAGCAGTTGTTGCAGGGTTTTAAAGGCACGGACTTGTTGTGTCTGCAAGAAACCTTTTGGGATGAGGATATCCTAGAAAGAGTTCAGAAGGTTTAGAAGGGAGAGGTGTTTGCAAGTTGTGCAAACAATAACCGTAGAGGGGTGGCTGTTTTGGTGAGTCCATCCATAAAAGAGAACGTTGCCTTGGTGGACAAGGACACTGAGGGGAGATTTTTACAGCTAAGGGTAAAATGGAGAAATTTAATTGCGATCTCTTTAATATCTATGCACCGAACGACCATTGCAAGCGTCGCGAGTTTTTTCGGGGGTTATTCATTGAAATGGCAGAGGTGGAAAATCCTTGTATAGTGGGGGATTTTAATGTATTTTTATCTCGGATGGGCATTTCAGCCCAGATGACCTTTAAAGATGATAACTCCAGAGGGATGATTGTAAAAATGATGGCAAATTTAAATTTGAGAGACTTATGGAGGGACCGGAACCCCATAAAAAAGGAGTTCTCCAGAACAGGTTGGGTGGGTGATGTTTTAAAACAGAGCTGAATAGATTTTGTGTTAATGCGGGAAGAGTTAAGTTCTGAGGTGATGGAGATTTATTATAAAAAAGTATTTTTTAGTGACCACTCGGCTTTGGTTCTTAGAATTAGGAACAGCAGAATTAAGATTGGTTCAGGGCTGTGGATTTTAAACAATCAATACCTGAAAGAAATTGTTTATAAAGAAGGGATTTAAAATATAATAAATGCTCGGAAGGAACCTTTGTTCTTGAAAGAAAGAAGAGTTTGGTGGGACAATTTCAAATATGAGGTAAAAGTTTTTTCGGGAAAAAGAAAGCGGCATAAACAAAAGGTTTATGGATGTCTGTAAAGCAGTTGACGGAGGGGATAAGGGAGCCGAGACTAAGTTCCGGGTGCTAAAGGAAGAGTGGGAATGGAAATTAAAATTGAGGGAAGCCTGGCCCCATCTATGAGGAGAGGTGTCATAAGCTTAGCTTATAAAAATAAAGGGGATAGAAGGGATCTGAAGAATTGGAGGCCCATCACATTATTAAATGTGGATTATAAGATCTTGGCGAGGGTTATGGCAAATCATATGAAGGAGGTGTTACCGCAGATAGTTTTGCCCTCTCAGTCCTATGGAGTCATAGGCCGGGACATCGCAGACTCTGTGGTCTCAATCCGTGTTGCGATAGAGCTCATGGAAAAGAGTGGGAGGCTTATGTATTAAAGATAGATCAAGAGAAAGCCTTTGATAGGGTGTCTCATGAGTTTTTATTGACGGTTTTGGAAGCATTTGGTTTCGGGGAAAATTTCATTGAGTGAGTGGCTAAGGATTTTTTATTCAAACATATTTAGCTGTATTAAATGTAATGGTTTTTTATCCAAGTATTTTCCGATACAGAGATCAGTGAGACTCCTGTCCCCATTGTTGTACACATTGGTAGCAGAACCATTAGGTTACATGATGCGAAAAAAAACAAGGTGTAGCTGGGATTGTGGTTCCCAGTTCCGGGCTGGTGTCGGTGATACACCAATATGCAGATGACACAATCTTAACATTGAGAAATGGGGAGTCAGTGAGGAAAGCTATGGATGTAGTGGAGGAATATTGTAGAGCTTCAGGAGCCAGTGTGAATTATAGTAAGCCCCAATGCCTGGTTGCAGGAAGGGGTAGGGGGAATCACAGAATCACAGAATCTACAGTGCAGATAGAAGCCATTTCGGCCCACCAAGCCTGCACCTATCCCACCCTATCCCCGTAACCCCACGTATATTTAATCCCCTCACACTAAGGGTCAATTTATCATAGCCAAATCAACCTAACCCGCACATCTTTGGACTGTGGGAGGAAACCGGAGCACCCGGAGGAAACCCACGAAGACACAGGGAGAATGTGCAAACTCCACACAGACAGTCGCCCGAGGCCAGATTTGAACCCGGGTCCCTGGCGCTGTGAGGCAACAGTGCTAACCACTATGCCACCGTGGTTGGAGGAAAGTCCCTTTAAGGTGATGGAGGTTTTGGAAGTTCTGGAGGTGCACATGGGGTACAAGAAAGACAGGGATGAAGTGGATCGATTAAATTGGGAACCGAAGGTTATGAAAATTAAAAAGATTTTGGGAAAATGGGAAAGAAGGTGGTTGAAAATGCATAGAAGAGCGACAGCGGTGTCCACTCTCCTGCTATCTAAGCTATGGTACTTATTGACGGTAGAGGATATTCCTGAGTGGGCGGAAAAGTCCATCCGAGAGGCTTGTGTGAGGTTTTTATGGGAAGGGAAACCAGCCTTGGTGGCTTACAATACCATCATTGGACGGAGAAATCAGGGAGGACTCAATTTCCCAGATATTGATTTGAAGAAAAAATCCTTTAGAATCAAATGGGTGAAGAGATTTCTTCAGAAGTCAAATACAAGTTTTTGGAAGAGTTGTTTTGAGCATTTTTTTAAACGAAGTGGGATAGGAGGGCAGGGGATATTGTGTATATGGAATACAATAATATGTTTTTGAAATCGATTAAACTTCTCCCTAGGCTTTATAAGGGGGTTGTAAAGACTTTGGCCCAATTTTTACAAAGTGTACAGTTTATGCCCAAGGGGGCAGAGGAATTTTTAGAACAGCCCTTATTTTTGAACAGGTGGATCAACATCGAAGGAGATGTTTTATTTAATCAAGCTTTTATAAAAGCTGGTATTATATGTGTGAAAGATGTATTATACGAGGTAATTCCAGGTTGTTTGCCGGAAGCAATAGTGAGGGATATGGTGTGGGAGGAGGATCAGGAAGTAGAGGAAAAAGCAATAGGGATCATGTATGAGAAGATTGTGAGGGCAATGCCACAGGATTGGATGGAAGAAATAAATGCGGAAATCTCCAAAATAAAATGCGTCCTGCTTTTCCAAGCTTTCTGCTGGAGAAGGGGAGAGTTGGTCCAATTTGACAACTGTAATACTCGAGATTTCTATGAGGTATTTAGAGAATGGAGATTCAAGACACCTGCTGGTCAGGCGTTTTAGCAGAGTATATACCCACAGCTGGACTTCAACAGGATTTGGAAGGGAGTGTGGATGAATTTTAAATGTCCAGAGTGGATTGAACTGGATTTCAAATGGGCTCATAACCGGATTTTTACCATGATGGTCTTGTGCAAGATTGGACGAGTGGAGGGGGCAACTTGCCCAGTGTGTGGGACACGGGATGAGACTCTGTCCCATATACTGGTGTTATGTCCACAGTTAAATGATTTTAAGTACTATGATCTGGGTGGGGACCGAAGAGCGAGAATGGGAATCCCGTGGGACTCAATTTTGAGATGGGGATTGCAGGAGAGTCTGCCCGAGTTAATTTAATGTTCAGTTTGGCTAGATTCGTGATTGTGCAAAGAAGGAATGCTCTTTTTTAAGGGGAGGAGAATCAATCTAAAAGAGTATTTTAAATAAAAGATCATTATAAGGCTCTGTGGATGTTTTATTCAGAAAGGAATTTAAAGATAGTATTTTACAATCAATTTTTAAAGTACAATCGATTAATATGTTACAGGAGACAAATTAAACTTCAGGTTTTGATGTTAAAATGTGGTGGCGGAATGGCTGTGCAGAGCGGCGGAATTGATTTGTGTGATACAATGAAATGATCACGATGTTGTAAGTGTTCCTAATGTTCAATAAAGTATATTTTTTAAAAAGTGGGCAGCACTCTCGCCTCTGAGTCAGAGGGTTGTGGGTTCAAGTCCCACTCCAGAGACTTGAGCACAAAAATTTAGGCTGACACTCCACTGCAGTGCTGAGGGAGTGCTGCACTGTCGGGAGGTGCCGTCTTTCGGATGAGATGTTACAACGAGGCCCCGTCTGCTCTCTCAGGTGGATGTTAAAGATCCCATGGCAATATTTCAAAGAAGAGCAGGGGAGTTATCCCCGGTGTCCTGGCCAATATTTATCCCTCAATCAACATAAAAACAGATCTGGTCATTATCACATTGCTGTGCACAATTTTTTTTAATTCATTCATGGGATGTGGGCGTCGCTAGCAAGGCCCAGCATTTATTGCCCATCCTTAATTGAGAAGGTGGTGGTGAGCCGCCACCTTGTACAACTGAGTGGCTTGCTAGGACATTTCAGAGGGCAACTACAGGCCAGTCAGCCGAACATCGCTGGTGGGGAAACTTTTAGACGCACTAATCCAGGACAAAATTAATTGGCACTTGGGCTAATAAATGAAAGTCAGCACAAATTTGTTGAAGGCAAATAGTGTTTGACTGACTTGATTGAGTAGCGGAGAAGGTGGATAAGGGTAGTGCTGTTAATGTGTTTCAAAATGTGTTTGACAAAGTACCACATCATAGACTTGTTAGCAAAATTGAAGCAGATAGGATTAAAGGGACAGTGGCAGTATGGTTACAAAATTGGCTAAGGGACAGCAAGCAGATAGTTGTGGCGAACAGTTGTTTTTCAGACTGGAATGAGTTTTTTTTATTCATTCACGGAATGTGGGCAAGGCCAGCATTTATTGCCCATCCCTAATTGCCCTCGAGAAGGTGGTGAGTCACCATTTCAGAGGGTAGTTAAGAGTCAACCACATTGCTGTGGGTCTGGAGTCACATATAGACCAGACCAGGTAAGGAAGGCAGATTTCCTTCCCTGAAGGACATTAGTGAACCAGATGGGTTTTTACGACAATCCGATAGTTTCATGGTTACCATTACTGATACTAGCTTTTTATTCCAGATTTATTTAATTAACTGAATTTAAATTCCCCAGCTGCTGTAGTGGGATTTGAACTCACGTCTCCGGATCATTAGTCCAGGCCGCGTTTCCTACATTACAACAGTGACTACACTTCAGAAGTACTTCTTTGGCTGTAAAGCGCTTTGCGATGTCCTGAGGTCGTGAAAGGCGCTATCTAAATGCAAGTCTTTCTTTCTAATAAATCCAATAAGGAATTCAGGAAAGACCGCGTGTGGTTGAGGTGATTAGCACAGATGCATTTAAGGGGAAGTTAGATATGTACTCGAGGGAGAAAGGAATAGAGATATGTTAATAGAATGAGCTGAAGTAAGGTAGAAGGAGGCTCGTGTTTAGCTTAAACAGTGGCATAGACCAGTTGGGCCGAATGGCCTGTTTCTGTGCTGTAAACTTTATGTAATTCTATGTAAATTATCTGTTCTCTTACTTCGAATCAAAAAGATAGAGAACTGTAAACAATGCAAGATGATATTCATGAAGAACACCAATGCTGCAGTCATGGGCCAGGTGGTGCATAATTCCTAATGGAAACAGTGGTTAATGATGTTGCTGTACCTAACGTTGCTAAATGTATTTTATATTCCAGTACCTTTTTTATTGACAATACAACCTCTAGCTGTCTTAAACACAAAATTAGCAAAAGGGGACAGTACCTCCTGAAGTGTACAATTTTTTAACATTCTTTCCTGTTCATTTCTGTTTCTGTTGCATGCATAAATGGTGGAATGGGTGGTAAATTGGGTTAGCACATGACCCTTTAACCTCTGAGCCTGGGTTTGAATTCATTGAGATTGATGGATTCATAATGTTGGTTCATGGCAGAGGTGCAGATGAGGAGGGCCATTTAGTCCATCTTAGCTAATATGCCCAGAAATAAAAGATAATTTCTCTTCCAAATCGCAGCATCCAACTGTTTACTTAAATGAGTCCAGAATTTTTGCCTCAACTACCTTGCCCAGAAGTCCATTGATCACTCTGTGTGCAGAACTGCTCAGCAACTGCTAAATTATTTTACTTGTCATAGTTCAGTTTGAAATAGTAGGCTCGATTTTTGCTCCTGGGTGGAAACGCGACCTAGCGAGTAGCCGGCCCATCCGGGAATGGTAGTAGGGAGCCTTGCCCATTTTAACATCTGGGCCTCGTTAGCATGCAGACTTCCCGGCCAAAACTGCTCGGAAGTTGGCCGGAATCTCCTAGACCTCTGGCACAAGTTAGGTGCATAGGAAAGCTCGGGAAGGAGAAATTGTAGTTGAGGTAGGGGGTGGATCATAGTAGGGGAGGCCCAAGATTTCCTTGTGGGTCCTGAAGGAGCACTCATCCTCCTCCTGGTCCATAAGGAAACCTGTATTAAAAACAAAAATTTTTGCTTTTAAATGTATGCCTCTTTTTGACCTGGGGAAGGATCCAAACAGTTTTGGTCTGGCAGGGAAGCCTCAGGTAAAAATAGCAGTTGGGCCCCAATTACGTCATCTGAGCCCAGTCTATATATTTAAAGAAGGATTCCGCTGTCTGTTTCCTGCAGTCAGCCAGATCAGGGCGGCAACAGAGTGGGTAAATTCCCCACACCAGTTAAAATCGACTGCAGATTTAAAATCGGCTCATCCAGATTTACATTTTCTATACCATTTACGATCTTGACTAACTCTACAAAGCCACTTCTTGGTCACCCCCTTTCAAGGTTGAAAAGTTAAACTTTCTCCAACCTTTCCGCATAACTCAATCCTTTGAATCTTGTTGCTCTTGTTTCCATGGCCTGTACATGCCAACTATCAGTGTTTTGCATTAATTGGATGGGAAGGAGAGGGAGTGGATGTTGATAAAAGATTTGGTGGAGTGGGTTCCAATAGAGCGAAGGGGGAAATTGATGATGATGAAGGGGAGAGGAAAAGGAGCAGAAGTTGACAGTGCTTTGGCAGGGGGAGAATGGAGAAGCTGGGAGCAGTGCTTTGGGTGGGACAGGAAGAAGTGTGTCAGTATTAACGGAGGGAGCAGGGAGCGAGTGTGTCAGCGTGAACTGGAAAAGGTGCAAAGGATACCAGCATTAACTCTAAGGGGGATGAAAGGGGAAATAAGAGTACCAGCTTGAACAGGGGAGAGTGGAAGAGTAGCAGCTTAATTACGCTGCTGGGTGAGGGGAGTACCACGTTGAATTGATGAGGGAGAGTTCCAGCATGAACTGGAAGTGTTGGAGATGAAGAGTGTGTCTCTGAAAGGGTGGGGGAATTGGATGGGATATAGTGTCTCTGAACTGGGTTTGGAGGAAAAAAGTGCCTTTGTGAACTGAGGTGTGGGAGACTGATTGTTCAGGTAACTATTCTTGTGCCTTTTAACATTTGAATTTGCCCCTTCAGGCTTTCATTTACTTATGACTTTTTTTCCTCCAGTACCATTGAATGTTGGACGGAGTTTTCACATTTGGGTAATAAAACGGGTGATAGCATATGGCCCGTTACACCCTGCTGGATTTTCTTTTTTGTGCAACGGCCAGCTGATACTCGATCGCCCATTTTATGCCCTAGCCAAAGTTGAAAGTTTTGCCTGTTGTGTGTGCCTACCACCTAACTTACAAAGCCCATGTTTTATGTGTCGGGGCCGTTCTTCAGTTGACAGCGCTGGCGTAGGGTAAGACGGTATATAATGGTTCAAAATTTGCAGTCAGTGGCAAAGCAAAGGTGTTCGCCGCTGGCCACGAAGTAATCTTCACACAAAGAGCACGGGATCTCTGTGCTGAGAAGTTTGGGTTTTCTGACACGTAATTCAAATCAACATAGTATAGTGGGAATCCCATAGTGTGAGCTGCAGTGACGTCAACAAGCTGTCTAAGCAGCCAATTAAAACGCAGAATTCTCACAGACAGCGAACAAGGAAATGTGTAAGCTCTTACAATTCTAACTTTTAAAAAATTGTAGAGCGAGCAAAACAAAGATTGGAGCTCTCATGGGGAAAAGGCAAACCTGAACAAACTTTTTTTTAAGAGTTTCTTAATTTTAATTTTTATTAAAATGTATAAATTTAACACGGCATAAAATTAAAATTAGTTTTTCAGGGCCATAATCACAGAATCACAGAATCACCAGTGCAGATAGAGGCCATTTCGGCCCATCGAGCCTGCACCGACACATATCCCACCCTATCCCCGTAACCCCACGTATTTAATCCCCTAACACTAAGGGTCAATTTATCATAGCCAAATCAACCTAACCTGCACATCTTTGGACTGTGGGAGGAAACCAGAGCACCCGGAGGAAACCCACGCAGACACAGGGAGAATGTGCAAACTCCACACAGACAGTCGCCCAAGGCCAGATTTGAACCCGGGTCCCTGGCGCTGTGAGGCAACAGTGCTAACCACTATGCCACCGTGTCCCTTTGTTTAGCAGTGAATATGCTGTTAAAACCCCAGTTACACCTAATCTCTTTGGATCTAACTTTTAGTGGGGATCTAACTTTTAGTGGGGAATTTAACAGTGTCTTCTTGGGCAGTCCCTCGGAACCGAGGATGACTTGCTTCCACATTAAAAATGAGTTCTCAGGTGACTGATGAGTCCAATGCAGGACCTACAGTCTCTGTCACAGGTAGGGCAGACGGTGTTTGAAGGGGTGGGTGGGTGGGGTGCTTGGGTTGATGTGCGTTCCTTGCGCTGCCTGCGCTTGGCTTCCGCTTGCTCCCGGCGAAGAGACTCGAGGTGTTTGGCGCCTTCCCGGATGCTTCTCCTCCACTTTGTGCGGTCTTGGGCCAGGGATTCCCAGGTGTCGGTGGGGATGTTACACTTTTTCAAGGAGGCTTTGAGGGTGTCCTTGAAGCTTTTCCTCTGCCCACCTGGGGCTCTCTTGCCGTGCCGGATCTCCAAGTAGAGCGCTTGTTTTGGGAGTTTCGTATCGGGCATGCGGACAATGTGACCCGTCCATCGGAGCTGATTGAGCGTGGTCAGAGCTTCGATGCTGGGGATGTTGGCCTGAGCAAGAGCAACAGTGTAGTTAACTGCGGAAGAGCCAAAGTTTTCATCAGTTTCCCTGATTTGAGAGATTTAAATGATTGCCAGCTCTGTGGGGGTGGGGGTTGGCGAGGGCAGCACAGCGAAGCTTGTGGAGGAGCAGTGAATGACAGACCGCAACTTCAGAATTTCCGCATTAGTCTGCGCATGCGCCAAATCCTGAAGTTGCGGTCAGTTTCAAAGGTGAAATGACAGCGAACGCTGCCAGTTCGCCATCATCAGGACCGCAAATGCTGGGCCATGGTCTCAATAGTAGAGAGTGATCTGCAAGAAAGATGCACTAACACTAGTGACAGTCAATTTCCTCTGTCGTAAAACAAATATCACAGAAACAGACAAAACAATCTAACAAAGCAAGCAAAAGGGGATGGTGCTTCTTCCACAGGGGTAAGTAAGTGCTTCGGATAGCAGTCCCATGTTGTGCCTGGACATTTGATAGCTATCCAGTAAAAGTGAGAAAGTCCCATTGCAGTTATAAGAAGCTAATACTACTTTGTTAACATAAACTTGTATATCTGTTACAGATGTTAAAATGGATTGAACATTTTCTCGGAGATTTTCCAAGAGCCTGCACCACTGGTGGGGCCTCATGTAGCAGTCGGCTTATTGGAACATCGCAGCCAGTACAATACCATTTTCTGATGAGCTTTCTGCTGCATGCAATGTCCCAACAGTGGTGTGTGGATCCTTGGAAAACGTTGTCTTTAACCTGATACTTTGAGCTGAGGTTTTGAATCTGGAGGTGATTTGTGGCCAGACTATGATATTCAGATAACTGTTCAACTGCACTGTGATGTTTTATAACTTAAATTTCTCCTATTTCCCCAGTTATGCTTTGTTGTGTTCTGGACTCCACATCTGTCGGAGAAAATCCTGGTTAACCTGATAGGTGTGAATTTTGCTTTTGCTGAGCTCTGCGTGATTCCGTTGCGGATCTTCTCTTTCTTCCCTTTCCCAGGTATGAAGCTTTATTAAAAGTACTGCCTCAACATTCAAGAGATATTATAATTGGTTGACTACTAGGTATCCTCACTGAATGGCACTGTATTTTTCAGAAATGCCTACAAAACATTTGTTGGTTTAGATAGTGTCATACTGTAGCAACAGTGGGAGAAATACAGGATTAGATGCAGTTACTCAGCTTCCCTTTGTATCCTGACTATTGTTTAATATTCATCAATCAGGTAGACCTGCTTCTTCATGAGTATATGGCTTCTTCAGGATGTTGCTAGAGGAAGTTAGAATGAAAACAAGAGCTAAGGGATTCTTAAGTGTCCCATTCTATTCATGGAACTCCTAGCAGTCGTTTACCTTTGATCTTGAAATGTCATTCAAACTTCCTCTTGCAAAGAGGTATATAGAGTCAAGAGGATCATTGAATACCAAAAAAGTCCCACAAATATCCCAGTCACCTCTCCCACAAGAAACAAAGAAGGTAAAATTCCTCCTGTTAAATTTACTGAAAAAGTTATTACTATTTTAGTATAATTATTGGCAGGAGGGAGTTTCATCCAATGATTACAGTAGTTAAGACAGTTGTGTTTTGAACTGTTGGAACGTTCAATGACCTATTAAAGCATATTCTGTTAATCATATGACAAATTTTAATACCATTTGGACCATTTCAAAAAAATTGAAAGCATTTTTTAAGCTGGATATTTACTCCCTTCCATAGGCCGACAGGACCTGACTGAATTGGTGGATTTTATTGATTGGGTTACTGCCCAGCATGAATTAGACTTCTGACACATGTACTTAGCAGTTCTTGGGTCACTTTGGCACCCTTTCCAATTAAAAGCTAGTTTGTGTAATGGCTGCATTTATATTGTAGGATGCAGCTAGCTGTAGCCCCAACTCTGGTGTCTATGCTGTAATGGAAATGAAGCAGCGCTATTGCCGCTGGAGATATGGAGCACCAGCTCAAGAGGGTTTTGTTTTTCCTTCTGTTGGTAAACATAAACAGCAGCTAATTTTATTTTTCCCTGGCTAATGGCGGACTGAGCCCAAATATATAGGATAGTAATTGTTGGCTTGTACAGATTTTCCCTAGTCACTGAAGAAGGTCTATTTCCAGAAAACATAACATAAGAAATAGGAGCAGGAGTGGCCATTCGGCCCTTTGAGCCTGCTCTGCCATTCAATGAGATCATGGCTGATCTTCTGCCTCAACTCCATTCACCGGCCCTATCGCCATATCCCTTGATGCTCTTACTAGTCAGAAATCTATCGACTTCTGTTTTGAATATACCCAGTGACTGAGCCTCCGCAGCAATCTGGGGTAGAGAATTCCAAAAGATTCACCACCCTCTGAAGAAATTTCTTCTCATCTCAGTCCTGAATGGCCTACCCTTTATCCTGGTTCTAGACTCCCCAGCCAAGGCAAACATTCTCCCAGCATCCACCCTATCTAGCCCTGTAATAATTTTGTACGCTTCAATGAGATCCCCTCTCATTCTTCTGAATTCAAGAGAGTACAGGCCTAGTTTACTCGATCTCTTCTCATACGACAGTCCCGCCATCCCAAGAATCAATCTCATGAACCTTCATTGCACTCCCTCTATGGCAAGTATATCCTTCCTTAGGTAAGGAGACCAAAATTGTACACCGTACTCCAGGTGTGGTCTCACCAAGGCCCTATATAATTGGAGTAAGACTTCTTTACTCCTGTACTCAAATCCTCTTGTAATGAAGGCCAGCATACCATTTGCCTTCCTAATGGCTTGCTGCACCTGCACATTCACTTTCAGTGACTCACGTGCAAGGACACCCAGGTCCCTTTGAGCATCTGCATTCCCCAATCTTTCACCATTTAGGAAATACTCTGTCTTTCTGTTTTTTCTACCAAAGTGGATAAGTTCACATTTATCCACATTATATTCCATCTGCCATGTTCTCACCCACTCACTGAGTCTGTCGAGATCCCCTTGATGCCTCGTCACAACTGACACTGCCACCTAGCTTTGTATCATCAGCAAATTTGGAAATGTTACATTTAGTCCACTCATCCAAATCATTGATATAGATTGTTATAGGTTTGTTAAACAGGATTTCCCTTTCATAAATCCATGTTGACTCTACCCAATTTTACTATTAGTTTCTAAGTGCCCAGTTATTGCATCCTTTATAATAGATTCCAGCATTTTCCCAACTACTGATGTGAGGCTAACAGGTCTGTAGTTCCCCGTTTTCTCTCTCCCTCCTTTCTTAAATAGCAGGGTGTGGCGTACCAATCACAGAACGGACACAATCCGCTTTCCGGTCCGTAGACTATAAATCAGGCGTCATGCCTTTAAGAAGGACCACACCTTTAAGAAACTCGATCTGCAACATAGTTAAGCCCAGAGTGGGGGAGGAGCAGTCGAAGCTGTGCACTGATGAAAGAGAGTTGTACTTGGTGTAGTCTCTGACTCCATTTTGTGTTCAGCATGCAGCCTCAACAATTAAACCTTTTCTGTTGAACCTCTCCGAGTTCAGTATTTTTTGCTAGGAGTACATAGACTCCTACATTGGTGACCCCGATGCTCAGGACGACTCCTAAGCGTAACCATGGCTGACACAAACGCAGTTTCTGTGAAGCTGCCGGAGTTCTGGGAGAACCTGGCCACCGCCTGGTTCCTTCAAGCCGAATCGCAATTCCGACTCCGCGGCATCACCGCCAACGCAGCGATGTACGACTACCTCCTCGCCTCCCTGGGCAGCTCCACAATCACGAAAGTCTGGACAACACTACAAAACCCTCCGGAGGAAGGCAAGTACGCACATCTCAAGGCCACGCTCCTTAAAAAATTCACAGCCTCCCAATTCGTGCGCAACTGCCACCTCCTCGACCTCCCGGGCCTTGGTGACTCCACGCCGTCAGACTTGCTCTCACACATGCTTGCTCTGACCGACGAGAAACCGCCCGGCTCCCTCTTCCGCACGCTCTTTATCCGCCAACTACCTCCCAGCATCCGCCCGGCGATCGTGGCGTCCAGCCTCACGGACCTCGAGGCCCTGACCGACGAAGCCGATAAGCTCCTGTCCGCCAGCTCCAACCACGCCGTCACCCCCGACCTGGCCTCCACAGCGTCGGCGCGCGCTCCACCCTCTATCACGCGGCCACACAGCTCGGCCACGAGGCCCCCCAGGCCCCCACGTCCCCCAAGCCCTCCGACCCAGGGCTACTGCTACTTCCATACCCGGTTCGGCGCACGGGCACGCCGCTGCAGCCATCCCTGCACGTTTCCAACCGCCCCCACACCGGCCTACACGATGGCCGTGGGGCAAGCAGGCGCGCTGCTGTACATTACGGACAGCGCCTCCGGACACCGTTTCCTATGCGACACGGGCGCGCAGCGCAGCATCATCCCCGCGTCCGCCCTCGAGATCCAGCGAGGCGGCCGCGGCCCTGCGCTGGCTGCCGCCAACGGCACCGACATCCGGACGTACAGCACCCGCACCGTCACCATCGACCTCGCAGGCCGCCGCTACCACTGGGAGTTTATCACCGCCAAGGTGCTCTCCCCGCTCCTCGGTGCGGATTTCCTGTACGCCCACGGCCTGTTGGTCGACATGCCTCATAGAAGAAACATAGAAACATAGAAGATAGGAGCAGGAGTAGACCATTCGGCCCTTCGAGCCTGCTCCGCCATTCAACGAGATCATGGCTGATCATCCAAACCCTAGTACCCGGTCCCTACACCGACAGCCATCCCACCCAAGCCCTATCCCCATAACCCCGTGTATTTAATCCCCCCCTAACACTAAGGGCCAATTTTTATCATGGCCAATCAACCTAACCCGCACATCTTTGGACTGTGGGAGGAAACCGGAGCACCCGGAGAAAACCCACGCAAACACGGGGAGAATGTGCAAACTCCACACAGACAGTCACCCGAGGCCAGATTTGAACCCGGGTCCCTGGCGCTGAGAGGCAACAGTGCTAACCACTATGCCACCGTGCCTCGGCGCCGCCTCGTGGACATGAACACCATGTCACCTGTCCCGGGCGCCATGGCCCCCCCCCCAACCCGCCGAAATGGCGTGGCAGTGCCGTGCCCGCGCAACGGACGACTACTCAGCACTCCTGGCTGAGTTCCCAGCCCTCACCAACCCGACCTTCTCCGCGAAGGTTGTTAAGCACGGGGTAGAACACTTCATCCCCACCACAGGCCCACCGGTGTATGCCCACGCCTGCAGGCTGGACCTGGCCAAGCTGGAGATCGCGCGGGCCGAGTTCGCCACAATGGAACAGCTCGGCATCATCCGCCGGTCCAACAGCCCCTGGGCCTCCCCACTCCACATCGTCACCAAACCCGACGGGGGATGGCGCCCCTGCGGGGACTACCGGCACCTAAACAACGCCACCACACCGGATCGGTACCCCAAACCGCACATTCAAGACTTCTTGGCTAGACTGGCCGGCCGCTCAGTCTTCTCCAAAGTCGACCTGGTGCGCGGTTACCATCAGGTGCCAGTCCACCCCACGGACGTTCCCAAGACGGCCATAATCACCCCTTTTGGGCTATTCGAGTTCCTCCGAATGCCCTTCGGCCTCAAAAACGCGGCCCAGGCCTTCCAGCGGCTCATGGACTCGGTCCTCCAGGACCTGAAGTTCCTCTTTGTCTACCTGGATGACATCCTGGTAGCTAGTTCCTCTAAGCAGGAACACATCGAGCACCTCCGCACCCTGTTCCAGCGGCTCAGTGAGCACGGACTCATCATCAGCCCAGCCAAGTGCCAATTCGGCCTCAGCAGGATCGAATTCCTCGGCCACCACATCACGCAGGACGGAACCATTCCCCTGCCCGCCAAGGTGCAAGCCGTCCAGCAGATCCCCCGGCCTACCACCATCAAAGGCCTCCAGGAGTTCTTGGGGATGATCAACTTTTACAACCGCTTCATTCCCGGAGCGGCCTCCCTCATGCGGCCCCTATACGAAGCCCTCCGGGGTAAGAAAGACAGAATGGCGACCGAGTGGTCGGCGGACATGTTGACCGCTTTCGACTCGACCAAAAAGGCGCTCGCCGACGCCCCACAGCCCAACGCCAGGGTGGCCCTCACCACGGACGCCTCCGACCACGCGGTTGGCGCCGTGTACGAACAGTGGGTCGACGGGGCCTGGCAACCGCTGGACTTTTTCAGCCGCAAACTGCGCCCCCCGGAGGCCAAATACAGCGTCTTTGACCGCGAGCTCCTTGCACTGTACCTCGCAGTCCGCCATTTTAGATTTCTTCTGGAGGGCCGCCCCTTCACCGCGTTTGTCGACCACAAACCCCTGACATTCGCGATGGCGAAATCTGCGGACCCGTGGTCAGCCAGGCAACAACGCCAGCTCGCCGCGGTGTCCGAATTCCCCACGGACATCCGGCACGTCTCCGGTCGAGACAACGTGGTGGCCGACTGCCTATCCCGCCCCGCCGTCCACGGCGCCCACCTGGCAGTGGACTATGCTCAACTGGCAGCGGAGCAACGCACCGACCCCGATCTGCTCTCCGCGCCCACAACCCTCCCAGGGCTGCGACTGACCGACGTCGCCTGCGGCCCGTCCGCCGTCACAGTCAAATGCGACACCTCCTTGGCGCAACCCCGCCCCGTAGTCCCGGCGTCCTGGCGAAAACGGGTGTTCGACATCGTCCACGGCCTCTCACACCCCGGCACCCGCGCGTCCATTAGACTGGTAGCCAACCGATTTGTCTGGCGCGGCCTGCGCAAAGATGTGCACGTCTGGGCCAGATCCTGCATAGTTTGCCAGCGTGCCAAAATCCACCAACACGTCAAAGCCCCACTCGAGGAGTTCACTGTGCCAGAAAGAAGGTTCGACCACGTCCACATCAACCTCGTCGGCCCCCTGCCGCCATCACAAGGTCACACGCACCTGCTGACAATCGTGGACCGTACCACCCGCTGGCCCGAGGCCATTCCACTGACGTCCACCACCACCGCCGACATCGCGAGGGCGTTCATCGGTACCTGGGTCGCTCGGTTCGGCGTCCCCTCCGACATGACGTCGGATAGAGGCCCGCAGTTCACCTCTGATCTGTGGGCCGCCATCACCCGAAACCTCGGGGTGGCCGTTCACCGCACCACGGCTTACCACCCCCAAGCCAACGGACTGTGCAAGCGATTCCACAGGTCCATGAAGGCGTCCAGGACGAGGCTTGGATCGACCGCCTCCCATGGGTGCTACTCGGCCTACGCTCCACGGTCAAGGAAGACCTGCAAGCCTCGGCGGCGGAACTCGTGTACGGCCAGCCGCTGCGCGTACCCGGAGAGTTCCTGCCCACCGCCACGACCCCCTGGTCGGCTAACCAGCAACGCCGCGCTTTCGCCAACCGAGCATAGCAGTTCGCTCCGGTACCCACCGGCCGGCACGGCGAACCAGCAACCCGCGTACCACCTAGCCTGCACATGGCCAAATTTGTTTTCGTGCGCCATGACGCCCACCGAGGACCTCTACGGCCCCCATACGACGGACCCTACAAGGTACTCCAGACGGGGAACAAGTTCTTCCTCCTCGAAGTGGGCGGCAGAACTGACAAGGTGTCGGTCGACCGGCTCAAGCTGGCGCACCTAGAGCCCGACGAACCCGTTCAAGTGGGCCAACCCCCACCGCGGGGCAGACCGCCTAAGAGTCCGACGCGTCCGACCGCCCTGCTCCCGACACCAACCGCCAAGAGCCGTTCCGGCCGTGCCATCAAGCCGCCACGCTGGTTCATACACTCCCTACTAGCGGATTCTGGGGGGAGCTGTGTGGCGTACCGATCACAGAACGGACACAATCCGCTTTCCGGTCCGTAGACTATAAATCAGGCGTCATGCCTTTAAGAAGGATCACACCTTTAAGAAACTCGATCTGCAACATAGTTAAGCCCAGAGCGGGGGAGGAGCAGTCGAAGCTGTGCACTGATGAAAGAGAGTTGTACTTGGTGTAGTCTCTGACTCCATTTTGTGTTCAGCATGCAGCCTCAACAGTTAAACCTTTTCTGTTGAACCTCTCCGAGTTCAGTATTTTTTGCTAGGAGTACGTAGACTCCTGCAGGGGTTACATTTGCTATCCCCCAATCTGCAGGAACCGTTCCAGAATCTATAGAATTCTGGAAAACGACAACCAATGCGTCCACTATCCCAATGGCCACCTCTTTCAAAACCCTAGGATGTAGGTCATCCGGTCCTTGGGATTTTTCGACTTTTAATCCCATTACTTTTGCTAGTACTGTTTTTTTTTACTAATAATTTCTTTGAGTTCCTCGTTCTCGCCACACCCTTGGTTTTCTCATATTTCTGGGAGTTTTTTTGTGTCTTCCTCCATGAAGACAGAAACAAAGTATTTATTTAATTTCTCAGTCATTTTTTAATTTCCCATTATAAATTCTCCCATCTCTGACTGTAAAGGTCCTACATTTACCTTTGAATGTTTTTTCCTTTTCACATATCTATAGACGCTTTTACAATCCATTTTATATTTTTTGCTAGTTTGTGCTCATATTACATTTTCCCTTTATCAACTTCTTGGTCCCCCTTTGCTGATTTCTAAAAAGATCCCAATCCTCAGACTGACCACTTTTTCTGGCAACTTTATAAGCTTCCTCTATGATTATGCGTTCTCTTTAAAACAAACTGCAGGTTCACAGTTGTTTATGTGTTGCTATCTGTACTCGGAATCTGCTCGTAATGTAATTTTGAAGTACAAGCAGCCAAGAATCCAACCCGCAATGTAATTCTGGAGTAGCGGCAGCCAAGATGAACAAAACAGCTTCTGTTTGAAATGTTTCCGTAAAATAGAGATGTAGTGTAAGACTTGCTGATTGTGCCAGTTGAAACATATGATGTTAAAATTCCATTTTGTCTTATAACGCTCCTGTGAAGTGCCTTGGGACATTTTTACTACATTGAAGGCGCAAGTTGTTGTTTGATCCCTCCCTGGTCATTCCACCCCCCCTGCAGTGGCTCTCATCTCCGTTCCCTTAAGTCCAAGTGGCGCAGACTTGAACGTTTATGGTGGACTACTGCTTTAGCCATTCATCACCAGGTCTGGCTAGACCACATAAAACACTATCGAGTCCAGTTCTCCTCTGCCAAAACTGCTCACTATTCCAGGATCATCCTGGGATGCAAAGATAATCCCAGGCTTTTGTTCTCCAGTACAAACCATCTTCTTAAACTCCTCTCCCCTGCCCCCTCCACCCTCCCCTCCAAGTGCAAGGCGATCCTGGACTTCTTTGTCACTAAGATTGAGACCATCCATTCAGCTGCCTCTGCTGCTTCTCTCACTTCCCGTAGCCCATCAAGCCAAGATTCACCTAAGGTTCTTGGCCCTGAACTCGCACCTTTCTCTAGTTTTTCTCCTATTTCCCCTCATGCCCTCTCTGAGCTCATCTTGTCCATGAGATTCCCCCTCCTGCTCCCTTGACCCTATTCCCACCAAACATCCCCTCTTGTCCTCCATCTTAGCTGATATTATTAACGGTTCCATCTTCTCGGGTACTGTCCACCTCCCCTTCAAATCTGCTGTCATCACCACCCCCCCCCCCCCCCGCAAGAAAATCCACCCTTGGCCCCTCTGTCCTTGTAAACTATCACACCCATCTCCAACCTCCCTTTCCTCTCCCTAGTCCTTGAAAGTGTGGTTGCATCCCAAATCCATGCCCATCTTTCCCGCGACTCAAAATGATACATTTTGGTAGGAAGAACAAGGAGAGGCAATATAAACTGAAGGGTACAATTCTAAAAGGAGTGTATGAACAAAGAGACCTGGGGGTATATGTGCACAAATCGTTGAAGGTGGAAGGTTGAGAGAACGGTTAAAAAAAGCATACGGGATCCTGGGCTTCATAAATAGAGGCATAGAGTTATGATGGAAGTTATGATGAATCTTCATAAAACACTGGTTCGACCTCAACTGGAGTATTGTGTCCAATTCTGGGCACCGCACTTTAGGAAGGATGTGAAAGCCTTTGAGAGGGTGCAGAAAAGATTTACGAGAATGATTCTAGGGATGAGGGACTTCAGTTATGTGGATAGACTGGAGAAGCTGGGGTTGTTCTCCTTAGAGCAGAGAAGGTTGAGAGGAGATTTGATAGAGGTGTTCAAAATCATGAGGGGTCTAGACAGTGTAGATAGAGATTGTTGCCATTGGCGGAAGGGTCGAGAACCAGAGAACACAGATTTAAAGTGATTGGCGAAAGAACAAAAGGCGACATGAGGGAAAACTTTTTTTACGCAGCGAGTGGTTAGGATCTGGAATGCACTGCCTAAAAGGGTGGTGGAGGCAGACTCAATTGTGGCTTTCAAAGGAGAATTGGATAAGTACCTGAAGGAAAAAAATTTGCAGGGCTACAGGGAAAGGGTGGTGGAGTGGGACTAACTGAAGTGCTCTTGCAGAGAGCCAGCACAGGCTTGTCAGGCCGAATGGCCTCCTTCTGTGCTGTAACCACTCTTATGATTCCATGTTTGAACCCCCCCAATTTGTTTCCGCCCTTACCACAGCAATGAAACGGCCCTTATCAAAGTCACAGATTACATCCTATGTGACTGTCTTTCACGAACTGTCTGCAGCCTTTGACATGGTTGACCACACCATCCACCACCAACGCTTCTTCTCCGTGGTCCAGCTGGGTGGGACTGCACTCGCCTGGTTCCATTCTCATCTATCCAGTCATTGCCAGAGAATCACCTGCAATGGCTTCTCCTCCCACATCCACACCGTTACCTCTGGAGTCCCACAAGGATCTATCCTTTGCCCCCTCCTATTTCTCATCTACAAGCTGCCCCTCGGCGACAACATCTGAAAACACAACGTCAGGTTCCATATGTACGCTGATGACACACAACTCTACCTCACCAGCACCTCTCTCGACCCCTCCAGTGCCTCTGATTTGTCATGCTGCTTGTCCAACATCCAGTATTGGGTGAGCAGAAATTTCCTCCAATTAAATATTTGGAAAACCAAAGCCATTATCTTCAGTCCCCACTACAAGCTCCGTTGCCTAGCCACTGACTCCATCCCTCTCCCTGGCACAGTGTGAGGCTGAAGCAGACTGTTCACAAACTGGTATCCTATTTGACCCTGAACTAAGCTTCTGACCCCATATCCTCTCCATCACTAAGACTGTCGACTTCTACCTCCGTCTCCACCCTTGCCTCAGCTCATCTGCTACTGAAACCTTATCCATGCCATTGTCACCACGAGACTTGACTGTTCCGATGCTCTCCTGGCCGGCCTCCCACCTTGCACCCTCCATAAACTTGAGCACATACAAAACTCTGCTGCCCATATCCTAAATTGCACCAAGTCCCGTTCACCCATCACCCCCTGTGCTCGCTGACCTACATTGGCTCCAGGTCCGGCAACGCTTCCATTTTAAAATTCTCATCCTTGTTTTCAAATCCCTCTATGGCCTCGCCCCTCCCTATCTCTGTAACCTCCTCCAGCCCTACAACCCTCCCAAGATCTCTGTGCTCCTCCAATTCTGGCCTCTTGCACAGCCCCAATTATAATCGCTCCACCATTGGCGGCTATGCCTTCAGCTGCCTTGGCCCTACACTATGGAATTTCCTCTCCGCCTCTCTCCCTTTGCTCCTTTGAGATGCCGCTTAAAACCTACCTCTTTGACCAAGCTTTTGGTCATCTGTCCCCAATATCTGGTTATGTGGCTCGGTGTCAAATTTTGTTTGAGAATCGCACCTGTGAAGCGCTTTGGGACATTAAAGGCACTATATAAATGGAAGTTGTTGGTTTTTAAACTTTGAATTTCAGGATTTTAACGCCTCATCCAACCATTTCCTGCCCATCATGGGGGGAGAAGCGCATTTAAAATCAAGACCATTATTTTTCAACAAAGCTTTGTGCTGTGCAACAAATCTGTTCTTTCTGTGTGCCTTCCCCTTGAAGTCTTCAAATCCTGCAGCACCTTGCTAGTTCCCACCCTGCAGTGGGCAGGCTCCAAGTCCGTGGTGTTCCTGGTCGAAGGGTTGTTCGATAACAAATATGTCAGCTGACTCAGTACAAATTGACAATTGAATTTTGGTTTGTATGGGCTGAATTTTAATGAGGTGGGTTGGGAGCGGGATTGTGGGAGGGCTCCGAAGCAGTTGGGAAACCCGGGAGGGTGGGTTTCCTGCAGGCCCTGCCAAATTTAACGGGTAGCAAGGGCACAGAATGTACTCTGGGTGGGGGACTTCAATGTCCATCACCAAGAGTGGCTCGGTAGCACTGCTACTGACCGAGTCCTGAAGGACATATAGCTGCCAGTCTGGGCCTGCGACAGGTGGTGAGAGAACCAACACGAGGGGAAAAACCTACTTGACCTCGTCCTCCCCAATCTACCCGTCACAGATGCATCTGTCCATGACAGTATTGGTAACAGTGACCACCGCACAGTCATTGTGAAGACGAAGTCCTATCTTCAAACTGAGGACACCCTCCATCGTGTTGTGTGGCGCTACCACCCACCGTGCTAAATGGGATACTCAGAGCTCCGACATGGCAAGACAGCCCCAGGTGGGCAGAGGAAACGCTTCAAGGACACCCTCCAAGCCTCCTTGAAAAAGTGTAACATCCCGACCGACACCTGGGAATCCCTGGCTCAAGAGCGCACAAAGTGGAGGAGAAGCAGCCGGGAAGGCGCCGAACACCTCGAGTATCTTTGCCGGGAGCAAGCGGAAGCCAAGCGCAAACAGCGGTAGGAGTGCAAGTCAACCCAAGCACCCCACCCACCCGCCCTTTCAACCACCATCTGCTCCACCTGTGACGGAGACTGCAGATCCCGCATTGGACTCATCAGTTACCTGAGAACTCATTTTTAGTGTGGAAGCAAGTCATCCTCGGTTCCGAGGGATTGCCTATGAAGAAGAAATTGGATAGATGCAGAAAAGATCTAGCAACTCAAATCTGGGCATCCATGAGGCTATGTGGGCCATCAGCAGCAGCAGAATTGTATTCCACCACAATCTGTAACCTCATGGCCCAGCATATCCCCCACTCTACCATCAAGCCAGGTGACCAACCTGGTTCAATGAGGAGTGTAGAAGGGCATGCCAGGAGCAGTACCAGGCATACCTAAAAATGCGGTGCCAACCTGGGGAGGCTGCAACACAGGACTACATGCATGCTAAAAAGCGAAAGCAGCATGCTCTAGACAGCGCTAAGCGATCCCACAATCAACGGATCAGATCAAAGCTCTGCAGTCCTGCCACATCCAGTCGTGAATGGTGGTGGACCATTAAACAACTAACGGGAGGAGGAGGCTCCCTGAACATCCCCATAAGAACATAAGAAGTAGGAGCAGGAGTAGGCCATACGGCCCCTCGGGCCTGCTCCGCCATTCAATAGGATCATGGCTGATCCGAATTTAGACTCACGTCCACTTCCCTGCCCTTTCCCCGTAACCCCTAATTCCCTTATCTGCTAGGAAACTGTCTATCTCCATTTTAAATTTATTTAATGTTGCAGCTTCCGCAGCTCTCTGGGGTAGCAAATTCCATAGATTTACTACCCTCTGAGTGAAGAAGTTTCTCCTCATCTCAGTTTTGAAAGGGCAGCTCCTTATTCTTAGATTATGCCCCCTAGTTCTAGTCTCACCCATCAGTGGAAACATCCTCACCGCATCCACCCGATCAAGCCCCCTCACAATCTTATGTGTTTCGATAAGATCGCCTCTCATTCTTCTGAACTCCAAAGAGTAGAGTCCCAACCTACTCAACCTTTCCTCATACGTCAACCATCCACAATGATGGAGGAGCCCAGCAAGCGAGTGCAAAAGATGAGGCTGAAGTGTTTGCAACTATCTTCAGCCAGAGGTGCCGAGTGGATGATCCATCTCTGTCTCCTCCTGAGGTCTCCACCATCACAGAAGCCAGTCTTCAGCCAATTCGATTCACTCCAAGTGATATCAAGAAACGGCTAAACACACTGGATACAGCAAAGGCTATGGTCCCCGACAATATCCCGCCTGTCATGCTGAAGACTTATGCTCCAGAACTAGCCACGCCTTTAGCCAAGCTGTTTCAGTACAGCTACAACACTGGCATCTACCTGACAGGTATGTCCTGTCCACACAAAGCAGGACAAATCCAATCCGGCCAATTAACGCCCTATCAGTCTACTCTCAATCATCAGGAAAGTGATGGAAGGTGTCATCGACAGTGCTATGAAGCGGCACTTACTCACCAATAACCTGCTTGCCGATGCTCAGTTTGGATTCCACCAGGGCCACTCGGCTCCAGGCCTCATTACAGCCTTGGTCCAAACTGGAGCTGAATTCCAGAGGTGAGGTGAGAGTGACTGCCCTTGACATCAAGGCAGCATTTGACCAAGTGTGGCATCAAGGAACCCTAGTTAAACTGAAGTCAATGGGAATCGGGGGGAAAATGCTCCACTGGCTGGAGTTATACCTAGCACAAAGGAAGATGGTTGTGGTTGTTGGAGGCCAATCATCTCAGCCCCAGGACGTTGCTGCAGGAATTCCTCAGGGCAGTGTCTTAGGCCCAACGATCTTCGACTGCTTCATCATGACCTTCCCTCCATCATAAGGTCAGAAGTGGGGATGTTTACTGATGATTGCAAAGTGTTCAGTTCCATTCGCAACTCCTCAGATAATAAAGCAGTCCATGTCTGCATACAGCAAGACCTGGACGACATTCAGGCTTGGGCTGATAAGTGACGAGTAACATTCGTGCCACACAAGTGCCAGGCAATGGCGATCTCCAACAAGCGAGAGCCTAACCACTGGCCCTTGACATTCAATGGCATCACCATCGCTGAATCCCCCAACATTAAAATCCTGGGGGTCACCATTGACCAGAAAATTAACTGGACCAGCCACATAAATACTGTGACTACAAGAGCCGGTCAGAGGTTGGGTATTCTGTGGCAAACGTCTCACCTCCTGACTCCCCAAAGCCTTTCCACCATCTACAAGGCACGAGTAAGGAGTGTGATGGAATACTCTCCACTTGCCTGGATGAGTGCAGCTCCAACAACACTCAAGAAGCTCGACACCATCCAGGACAAAGCAGCCTGCTTGATTGGCACCCCATCCACCACCTTAAACATTCACTCCCTCCACCACCAGTGCCGTGTGTACCATCTACAAGATGCACTGCAGCAACTCACCAAGGCTTCTTCAACAGCACCTCCCAAATCCACAAGCTGTACCTCCTAGAAGGGCAAGGGCATGGTAACACAGTCACCTCCAAGTTCCCCTCCAAGTCACACACCATCCTGACTTGGACCGTTCCTTCATAGTCGTTGATTCAAAATCCTGGAACTCCCTACCTAACAGCACTGTGGGAGTACCTTCATCACATGGACTGCAGCGGTTCAAGAAGGCCGCTCACCACCACTTTCTCGAGGGCAACTAGGGATGGGTAATAAATGCTGGCCTTTCCAGCAATATGCACATCCCAAGAACAAATCAAAAAAAAATTTGCACAAGAAAACTCTTTCCTTCTCGCAGCAGATTGAGAGGCTGTTGCCTCCGGGCGGGTAGGCCTGCGGCATTAGGCCGCAGAAAGGAGGGAGGGAGGGAGTGATTGTGTGGGCGGCCAAAGGAGCGGTGGGGATCGAAAGTGACCCGGGACCGGGAGCAGCACGGGGAGAGGGTCGGAAGCGATCGGGGACCAGGACCAGTACGGGGAGAAGGTCAGAAGTGATCAGGGACCGGGAGCAGCACAAGGAGAGGGTCGGAATCGATCGGGGACTGGGAGAAGGTCGGAAGCGATCGGGGACCGGGAGCAGCACGGGGAGAGGGTCGGAATCGATCGGGGACCAGTACGGGGAGGAGGTCGGAAGTGATCGGGGACCGGGAGCAGCAGGGGAAGTGGGTCGGAAGCGATCGGGTCAGGGACCAGCACGGGGAGAGGGTCGGAAGTGATCAGGGACCGGGAGCAGCATGGGGAGAGGGTCGGAAGCGATCGGGTCCGGGACCAGCACAGGGAAAGGGTCGGAAGCAATCGGGGAGCGGGAGCAAAACAGCGAGAGGGTCGGAAGCGATCAGGGACCGGGAGCAGCATGGGGAGAGGGTCGGAAGCGATCGGGTCCGGGACCAGCACGGGGAAAGGGTTGGAAGCGATCGGGGAGTGGGAGCAGCACGGGGAGAGGGTCAGAAGCGATCGGGGAGTGGGAACAGCATGGGGAGAGGGTCGGAAGCGATCGGGTCCAGGACCAGCTCGGTGGGGTGGTCAGGTGAAGATCTGGAGCATTTGGGGGGAGGGGGGGGGATCGGAGGCCTCGTTGGGGGTGGGTGGGGGGGATCGGCGGCCTCGTTGGGGATGGGTGGGGGGGATCGGAGGCCTCGTTGGGGGTGGGTGGGGGGGATCGGAGGCCTCGTTGGGGGTGGGTGGGGGGGATCGGCGGCCTCGTTGGGGGTGGGTGGGGGGGATCGGAGGCCTCGTTGGGGGTGGGGTGGGGGGGATCGGAGGCCTCGTTGGGGGTGGGGTGGGGGGGATCGGAGGCCTCGTTGGGGGTGGGGTGGGGGGGATCGGAGGCCTCGGGGGTGGGGTGGGGGGGATCGGAGGCCTCGTTGGGGGTGGGTGGGGGGACCGGAGGCCTCGTTGGGGGTGGGTGGGGGGACCGGAGGCCTCGTTGGGGGTGGGAGGGGGGGTCGGAGGCATCGTTGGGGTGAGGGGGGGAAATCTGAGACCTCGTTGGGGGTGGGGGGGGGAAATCGGAGACCTCGTTGGGGGTGGGTGGGGGGGATCGGAGGCCTCGTTGGGCGTGGGGGGGATCGGGGGCCTCGTTGGGGGTGGGAGGGGGGATCGGAGGCCTTGTTGGGGTGAGGGGGGGAAATCTGAGACCTCGTTGGGGGTGGGGGGGGAAATCGGAGACCTCGTTGTGGGTGGGGGGGATTGGAGGCCTCGTTGGGGGTGGGTGGGGGGGGGATCGGAGGCCTCGGGGGTGGGAGGGGGGAATCGGAGGCCTTGTTGGGGTGGGGGGGGATCGGGGGCCTCGTTGGGGGGGTGGGGGGGATTGGAGGCCTCATTGGGGGGGAGGGGAGATCGGAGACCTCGTTGGGGGGAAGGGCTGTCTCTGATCGCGGTGGGTGGGTTAGATAGGGACCCTGGACGCAGGAGCTAAGTGGAAAGGCATTTATCTCCTAAATCCAGCAGTCCTCGCTTTCCATTAGCTGACGGGTTTCACGAGGCCTGCAAAACCCGACCAGCTAAAGTTAGATTTAAAATAGATGTTAAAGCAGAGGCTTCCAGCCTCATTATAATATTTAAATAGACGACCCGCCTCCTGGGAGCAGGTTGGCTGCCCACCCCTTGTTCCGCCTCAGTTAAAACCGGAAGTGGGCGGGTTCTGGTCGGGATTCAGATTTTTATCACTTTAACTTCCCACATGACCCCAACCCACCCATTCTTTTAGGTTAAAATAACCCCCAACGATTCAGTGATGCCTTTACTAGATACAAAATATAGCAACCTTTTTCTAACAACTATGTTGAGGAAACAATGGGGCACTTTATCCCTCTTCTTTGGGTGTAAAGGATTGCCTGAGCATAGCACATCGAGATAAATTGGCTGGGGTGGAAGAGACGGGCGTAATGGGGCACACGTAACTTTTCATCCATTTAACTTTGCTCTGATGTGTTTCTGCTCCATGCGGAATTGATTTGTAGAATTTGCCTGTGACATACTGTGTGAATACTGTAGTATAGCACACAAAATCAGATAGTGAAACAAAACTTTAGATGGTAATTTGTGTAAAATTCATTCAAAAGCAGTAACATGTAGCTTACTGACTTAATTGTTCAATGAGGATCACTGTTAGTGGAACATCGGGTATTAACCTGAATAAATTGCCCTGTAACGGTTACATTATTGAGAAATTTTATGAATTTGTGTTCCTAGTACAGAGCATGACCCATCTGCACTCCTTTTTCCTCTCTTTCACCCCCACCCCCCCCCCCCCCTCCACTACCACTTCCATTCGGAGCCAATGGGTGCCGTCACCCAGCTGGCATTACTCTGATTTGTTGACCTCCCTTGACCTCGGATACTCTGGTGGTAGACTGCAGCAGGATTTCTGCTAAACCGCCCACCCGACGTAAAGCATCGAGCCTGCGGATTTTCAGATCCTTAATGTTATAGTTCACACAGCATATCTGAAAAGGGCAACATAGATCACTATATTTCGATTTTTGGCACGTACTCAAAGGAGAATGGTCTGTCTGGAATACACCCGCATTGACCCAAACCTCTGACGATGATGCAGAAATAGATTTTTTTTTTGTCTGTTTGAAACTAAAATGAAGATCTGTACTCAGTTTAAAAAAAAAAAAAAAAATGAGCACCACTATGTCTCATTAATAGCTCACTCTTTCTTACACAGTTACAATTCGAGCGCACTTAACTGGCTGGCTGATGACCTTGAAGAAGACTTTTGTACTGGCACCCAGTTCGGTGCTGAGGATAGTGCTTCTCATTACAAGTCTGATCGTGCTGCCTTATATGGGGTCAGTATCAATTGTGCTGTAATTAGAATGTAATTCTTGGGTGGCTGTTGACTATGTGAAGAATGGGATATTTTCTGCGTTACATAAAGTGGTTAGTTGTACTAGGCTCAGTTGGTAGCACTCTCGCCTGAGTCAGAAGGTTGTGGCTTCAAGTCCCACTCCAGAGACTTGAGCACAAAATCAAAACTGACACTTCAGTGCAGTACTGAGGGAGTGCTGCACTGTTAGAGGTGCCGTCAGATGAAATGTTAAACTGTGGCCTCTCAGGTGGACATAAAAGATCCCATGGCACTATTTCAAAGAGCAGGGGAGGTTTCCCTGGTGTCCTGGCCAATATTTATCCCTCAACCAGCATTATTAAAACAGATCTGATCATTATCACTTTTCTGTTTGTGGAACCTTGCTGTGTGCAAATTGGCTGCCACGTTTCTTACATTACAACAGTGACTTCCAGATGTACTTCATTGGCTGTACAGAGCTTTGGGACGTCTTGAGGTTGTGAAAGGCGCTATTGAAATGAAAGTTTTTTTTACTGAGGGCCACATTTAATACTATCCCCTCTGCTCACTGTGCCTGACAAAGCTGAGCTTACTGCACATTCAGTAGATTCATGCACTGAATCACAAAAATAGAAATTTTCAAGCATCTGCCCAAATTTACTTTCTTTTGTTACTCTTAAATTTGATTTTTTTTCCCTCTTACAGCTTGTCACATATTAACCTCATTGCACCAGGCCGTAAACTTCCCTCCTACTGGAATTAATGTTAATACCCCTCCCTAGTTGAAGAGTTTTGTCTGACACAATTCATCGAACCAACAGTTCAGTTAAAAGGCAGCACATTGGAATTCTCAATCTCAGCTTTTCAGTTGAATTCAAACCCACGGCTGGGTGAGCCGTCAGGCTGTCTTGGTAATTGTCTTACGATTAAACTGTCTGAGCCCTTCTCGTCGAGCCAAACCTGTGGACCTGAATATCAGGAGCAAATCATCTAATCAGAGTGTACATTATTTGAGATTAATCAGCAGGCAAACCTAACTAGTAATTGGGAGAGGGGGGAATTCACTACTACACTAGTTATTGGGGGCTGAAATAAAGTCAGGAGGGAAGTCTGCAATATAAGGTGAATTTTCTCACTCCAGATATTGCCAGTGATCAAACAGAATGGTGGAATGTTTCCAATGTCCGAATTTGATATTGTTTTGTGTATAATTGTAGAACACTTGATTCGTTGATTTGCTGTACTAGCAAAAGAAAAGAAAGACTTATCAGGCCCTGATTGTCCGAGTGCTGACCCACCACAAGTGCAGATCAGGAAAATCACAGATGCACTGCTTGTGATTTTTAAATCTTCACTCACAGCGGCAAAGGTACCTTGCCACTGACGGGGACTTGGAAAATCTTTTCCCAGTTATCTTTTGATACTTTAACCAACGTGCTAAAGCTGCCCAAAAACACTTCTAAATGCATTTTTTTTAGATTTGTAAGGGCATTTATGGTTATATTGCATTTATTTATTAGATATTGTGAAAGGTTTGTGTACACCAGTACCATTTCCTGGTTTGAAAAAATTATGTAACTTTAATGGGGTAAAGTACATTCTGGCTTCAATCTAATGATAAATCACCTAGCAGTCTCTGCAAATTCTTTTGTTGGAGTTGGTCTTTGGTTACATCTTGGTATACGTTGTACTCTCCTTTTACCCACCTCCACAAATTACCAACTCTTTCAGAATGCTGTAGCCATACTCCCATCACCTTGTTGAACTCCATTGCCTTGATAAATTGATTTTATTCTTGTTGGTTTCAAAGCTCACACCCCACCCTACCTCAACCCTTTCCTCTAATCTGACATTGCTGCCATACATTACCGTCCACCTGTTCAGCTGCTACATCCCTGCCCTCTGCAACTCTCTCCCTAAATCCCTCCACCTCTCTCTAATGTTTTTAAAATACTCATTTAAAAAAACACTTTTCTTCGACCATATTTTCAGTCCCTTAAATTTCTGTTTTCCTTTCTCCTGCTTTCTTAACATCTCTTCCCCTCCTTTGCATCATAAAGTAAAAAAGAAAGACTTGCATTTATATAGCACCTTTTACGACCACTGAATGTCCCAAAGTGCTTTACAGCCAATGAAGTACTTTTGAAGTGTAGTCACTGTTGTAATGTAGGAAGCGTGGCAGTCAATTTGTACAAACAGCAATGTGATGATAATCAGATGATCTGTGTTTTTGGTTATGTTGATTGAGGGATAAATATTGGCCAGGACACTGGGGATAACTCCCCTGCTCCTCTTCAAAATAGTGCCATGGGATCTTTTATGTCCACTTAACATCTCATCTGAAACGCGGCACCTCCAACAGTGTCAGTCTAGATTTTTTTTTGTGCTCAAGTCTCGAGTGGAACTTGAAGCCACAAACCTTCTGACTCAGGCGAGAGTGCTACCATCTGACAAAGTGCTTTATCTGTGTATGAGGAGTACTATATAGAAATATAACTGTACATTGTGGTAGTGAATGAACTGTGCTGAGGGCTTGTGTTGTGGACAACCTTGGAGATTGATTCTATGAGTGGCAATTGTGTTTTCTGTGTATCAGAGCTAAGAAGGAGTCAACCAGCCATCAAAGCTCAAAACCCTAGCACACTCACTCTGCCATTATGGCACCTAATTTTATTTTGAATAAAATCCCAATGTTTTTACCATTGTTATCTTGCTTGGTAGGTTATTCCATTTATTACTTGAATAAAGAAGTTTTTTCCCAGATATCAGTTCTAAATTATGTCCTTTGGCTCCACTTCCTTCACCTACTATCAAAAAAAGAATCCATCCCTACCATATCTTATCTATTTCATCGGGATCTCTCTCTTACCTGCTTCTTTCTAAACTGTAAAGAGGAGATTTTCTTGGTCGTGGGTGCAGCAAATACAAGAAAATCAAGTGAGTTGGAGTGTTCAGTCAGAAAGGAAACTTTTCAATTTTTCACATATAAATTCATGGATAAAAAAAATCTGGCTGGCTGGCCCACTGTTCCAATCGGCCTGATTGTTTTTGTTCTCTCTATTCACTGCACTTAACCACATAATCAGAAAAATCTCCCTTGAAAACTTTAAACTTTTCTAACCTTCCCTCATAGCTCGTGCCTTTACACTCAGGATCAATCATTTTCTCCACTGTTTCTAATGTAAGTTTATCTTTTTTTTCCTTTGGCATGGTGACCAAACGTAATATTGTACGTTTGACATGACATTGCTAAATGTTAGCAAAACTTCATAATATCCCATTGAATTTTCTTACCTTTTTGTAATTTTTCACCACTGGGAATAGAAGTGCTGGGGACTTGTGCCAAAATTGGGAGAACTGTCCCACAGACTAGTCAAGCAACTATCATTCTCACAGAATCATAACTTTCAACCAATATCCCAGACTCCTCCATCACCATCCCTGGGTATTTCCTGTCTCACTGGAAGGACAGACCCACCAGAGATGGTGGCACAGTGGTATACAGTCGGGAAGGAGTGGTCCTGGAGCCCTTAACATTGACTCTAAACCCCATGAAGTCTCATGGCATCAGGTCAAACATGGGCAAGGAAACCTCCTTCTGATTAGCACCTACCGCCCTCAGCTGATGAATCAGTACTCCTCCATGTTGAACAGCACTTGGAAGAAGCATTGTGGGTAGCAAGGACACAGAATGTACTCCTGAAGGACCAGACTGGGCATGTGGCAGATGGTGAGAGAACCAACACTAGGGAAAAACCTACTTGACTTCGTCCTCACCAATCTACCTGTCGCAGATGCATCTGTCCATGACAGTATTGGTAGCAGTGACCACCACACAGTCCTCGTGGAGACGAAGTCCCATCTTCACACTGAGGACACTCTCCATTGTGTTGTGTGGCACTATCATCATGCTAAATGGGATAGTTTCAGAACAGATCTAGCAGCTCAATGCTGGGCACCATGAGGCGCTGAGGGCCATCAGCAGCAGCAGCAGAATTGTATACCACCACAATTTATAACCTCACGGCCCGGCATATGACTCACTCTACCATTACCATCAAGCCTGGTTCAACGAGGAGTGTAGAGGAGCATGCCAGGAGCAGCACCAGGCCTACCTAAAAATGAGGTGCCAACCTGGTGAAGCTACAACACAGGACTACATGCATGCTGAACAGCAGAAGCCACATGCTATAGACAGAGCTAATCGATTCCACAACCAACGGATCAGATCAAAGCTCTGCAGTCTTGCCACATCCAGTCGTGAATGGGGATGGACAAGTAACGGGAGGAAGAGGCGCCATGAACATCCCCATCCTCAATGATAATGGCGGAGCCCAGCCTGAGTGCAAAAGCCAAGGCTGAAGCGTTTGCAACCATCTTCAGCCAGAAGTGCCAACTGGATAATCCATTTCAGCCTCCTCCTGAGGTCCCCACCATCACAGAAGCCAGTCTTCAGCTAATTCGATTCACTCCACGTGATATCAAGAAACGGCTGTGCGCACTGGATACAGCAAAGGCTGTGGGCCCCGACAACAGGGAGGCTGTAGTGCCGAAGACATGTGCTCCAGAACTAGCCGTGCCTCTAGCCAAGCTGTTCCAGTACAGCTACAACACTGGCATCTACATGACAAAGTGGAAAATAGGTCAGGTATGTCCAGGATCCCATATGCTTTATTAACTACTTTGTTAACGTATTCTGCCACCTTCAAAGATTTGTGCACAGACACCCTTGGGTCCCTCTGTTCTTGCACTCCCTTTAAAATTGCATCATTTAGCATGTATTCTCTCTCCTCATTCTTGCTACCAAAATGTATCCCCTCACATTTTTCTGCATGGAATCTCATCTGCCTTGTGTCCACCCATTCCACCAGCCTGTCTATGTCCTCTTGAAGTCTACTATCTTCTTTCCTGTTTACTACACTTCCAAGTTTCATGTCATCTGCAAATTTTGAAATTGTGCACTGTACCCTCAATTCATTAATGTATATCAGAAACAGCAGTGATCCTAGTACTAAACCCTGGGGAACTCCACTGTATACCTCGCTCCAGTCTGAAAAACAGCCATTCACCTCAACTGTTTTCTATCCCGTAGCAAATTTTGTACTACTGCCCCTTTTGTCCCCTGGGCTTCAATTTTGCTAATAAGTCAATTATGTGGTATTTTATCAAATGCCTTTTGAAGGTCCATAAACACAACATCAACTGCACTGCCCTCATCCACCCTCTGTTACCTCATCAAAAAATTCAATCAAGTTAGTCAAACAAGATTTTCCATTAACAAAGCTGCTCTCCTTTATTATTCCATGCTTGTCTAAGTGGCTGTTAATCTTCTCCCCTAATTATTGTTTCTAAAAGCTTCCCCACCACCATTAAACTGACTGGCCTGTAATTGCCAAGTTTATCCTTCTCCCCTTTTTTGAACAAGCGTGTAGCATTTTCAATCCTCCAGTCCTATGGCACCACCCTTGTATCTAAGGAGGATTGGAAGATTGTGGCCAGCACCTCTGCAATTTATACTCTTGCTTCCTTCAGCAACCTAGGATGCATCCGATCTAGGCCGGGTAGCTCATCCGCTTTAAGTTCTGCCAGCCTTTCTAGTACCTCCTCATCTATTTTTTTAATCTCATTCAGTATCCCAGCACCCTCCACACTTATCGTAGCTTTGGCAAAGTTCTCTTCCTTGATGAACATTGATGCAAAGTGTTCATTTAGTACCTCAGCCATGCCTTCTGCCTCCACCATTTTGATTCCTAATCAGTCCCACCGCTGCTCTGACAATCTTTTTACTGATAGTATGCCTATAGTAGGCCTTTGGAATCCCTTTTATGTTAGCCACCAATCTATTCTCATACTGTCTCTTTGGCCCTCTTATTTGCTTTTTCACATCTCTGTACTTTTTATATTCAGCCTGATTCTCCCTTGTATTATCAAGCTGACCATCTGTCATACGCCCCCTTTTTATGTTTCATCCTGCTCTCTAACTGCTTTAAAATAAAAAGGTTAACCCCTCCATTAAAATAGCAGAGAGGAGCGTAATGCAATCACTCATACAATAATGGTGGACGCCAGTAATTTCTAGAGTAATTTCTGTTCCATAAAATGGGCTCTATTCACTGAAGTAACCACAGGCCAAGTAGAATCATAGAATGCTTACAGCACAGAAGGAGGACATTCAGCCTGTCGAGCCCGTGCCGGCTCTCTGCAAGAGCACTTCAGCTAGTCCCACTCCCTCGCCCTTTCCCCGTATCCCTCTAAATTTTTTTCCTTCAGGTACTTATCCAATTCCCTTTTGAAAGCCACGATTGAATCTGCCTCCACCACCCTTTCAGGCAGTGCATTCCAGATCCTAACCACTCGCTGCGTAAAAAGTTTTTCCTAATGTCGCCTTTGGTTCTTTTTCCAATCACCTTAAATCTGTGTCCTCTGGTTCTCAATCGTCCACCAATGGGAACAGTTTCTCTTTATCTACTCTGTCCAGACCCCTCATGATTTTGAACACCTCTAACAAATCTCCTCTCAATCTTCTCTGCTCTAAGGAGAACAACTCCAGCTTCTCCAGTCTATCCACGTAACTGAAGTCCCTCATCCCTGGAATAATTCTCGTAAATCTTTCCTGCACCCTCTCCAAGGCCTTCACATCCTTCCCATAATTGGACACAATACTCCAGTTGAGGCTGAACCAGTGTTTTATAAAGGTTCATTGTAGCTTCCTTGCTTTTGTACTTTATGCCTCTTTCTATGAAGCCCAGGATCCCGTATGCTTTTTTAACCACTTTCTCAACCTGCCCTGCCACCTTCAACAATTTGTGCATATATACCCCCAGGTGTCTCTGTTCATGCACCCACTTTACTGTTTAGTTTATATTGCCTCTCCTTGTTCTTCCTACCAAAATGTATCACTTCGCACTTTTCTGCGATAAATTTCATCTGACATATGTCCGCCCATTTTACCAGCCTGTCTATGTCTTCTTGAAGTCTATCACTATCCCCCTTACTGTTCACTATACTTCTAAGTTTTGTGTCATCTGCAGATTTTGAAATTGTACCCTGTACTCCCAAGTCCAAGTCATTAATACATCAAGAAAAGCAGTGGTCCTAGAACCGACCCCTGGGGAACACCTTCGTCCAGTTCAAAAAACAACCATTCACCACTACTCTCTATTTCCTATCACTTAGCCAATTTCGTATCCATGCTGCCACTGTCCCTTTTATTCCATGGGCTTCAACTTTGCTGGCAAGCCTATTATGTGGCACTTTACCACATGCCTTTTGGAAATCCATATACACGTCAACAGCACTGCTCTCCTAACCCGCTCTGTTATCTCGTCAAAAAACTCGATCAAGTTAGTTGAACACAATTTGCCTTTAACAAATCCGTGCTGGCTTTCCTTAATTAATCCACAATTGTCCAAGTGACTGTTAACTTTGTCCCTTACTATCATTTCTAAAAGCTTCCCCACTACCGAGCGGGGAAGTAAACTTTCTCGTACCAAAATTATCCCAGGCCTGCTTTACTTCAAAATGCCCTCGGATTCCTTTGAACCTTCGAGCAGAAAATAAGATATAGCAAATATAACAATTGTTGGCCTCTAGTTAATAAACTGAATAACATTGGATTATCACAGAATCACAGAAACCCCACAGTGCAGATAGAGGCCATTTCGGCCCATCGAGCCTGCACCAACACATATACCACCCGATCCCCGTAACCCCTACACCAACACATATCCCACCCTATCCCCGTAACCCCATGTATTTAATCCCCCTAACACTAAGGGTCAATTTATCATAGCCAATCAACCTAACCAGCACATCTTTGGACTGTGGGAGGAAACCGGAGCACCCGGAGGAAACCCACGCAAACACGGGGAGAATGTGCAAACTCCACACAGACAGTCGCCCGAGACCAGATTCGAACCCGGGTCCCTGGCGCTGTGAGGCAACAGTGCTAACCACTATGTAATGTTTTAGGCAGTTTTGCACCCTGTAACTTGCAATGAAACTTCTAAATTGCTTCCTTTTCTTTTGCTATGATTCAATTCTGTCACATCTGCTTATAAAAGTGTTTCTGTATTTCTCAGGGTCCATGGGGCTTCTTTAGGGGTTGGCTCACTTCTTGCTGGTTTTCTGGGAGAATCTGCCATGGTAGCAATAGCGTCTTGTTATGTTTATCGCAAAGAGGTAAGAATTTTTTCTACATCTCTTTTGACGGCTGTTTTATTTTGATTCTGTGGTTGTGTGTAATAGGAACCTGCAAAGTTGTGTCCTTAAGTTGCAGTGCCAAAACAGCTTTTGCAAGAGAATTATAGGGGTCATTTTAACTCTTATAGGCAAAAAACGGGTGCTAGCAAATCGGCTTCAATGGAAAAGAAAATTGGGAGAGGTGTAAAACCTTTATCGTTCATCTTTCGTCCAGAGATAAAAGTTAAAACAACCCCCAAAGAGAAACATAAAGGAGAACATCATCCTGTGTGAATTTAATAGTGCATTGAGAATTCAGCTCAGTATTGCAGACAATTTTTCTTATATTGACGACTATGACATATTCAGATGCTTTAATTGACCACTTGTTATCCCCAGGAATCAACCTGGACGAAGTTACTAGAGAAGTTGGAACATTCTCTGTTACCTGCACTATTTTTTATCCCAATACACAAGCCATGAAAATGCTCTCTTTGTTACACACCTTTGTCTTCCAAAGGCTGTTAAACAGAGTCCAGGTTACTTATGATTAAATTGCTTTTGTGTCGGCTAGAATCAGAACTAAACACCGCATCCAACATTACAATCAAACATTTTCACATTTATTGGAGAAGCATTTCTCACACTTTTGTGTAATTGACAAGATGGTGGCCTCTCTGCAGTCAGTAGACAAGTCAAAAATACTCCATCCGCAACACCACCTACTTTGGAATTGCTGGACTCCTGAGTGAATCACGAGTTTTGACGATCCCATGTGAGCTGCTCCTCACTAATTTATCTTCTGTTTCAACAATGTCCATACCACTTACTCTTAAGTTTTACTGATACTCATATACTGATATTTAAATACAAATTCCAACTTAAAAATTAAACTTTGATAATGAGCTCCTTATTGTGATATACCCTCCCCTTTCCTGCAAAAGGTTATCATATGACAACAGCAGGTTCGCAGGAAACATGACATTTAGAGTGCAGAGAAAGCTGAAAACCTGGACTGCGGAGGGAAAAACTTGTGGGGAAAACTGGCAGAAGAAAAAGCAGAGCAATGGGCCAATGACTGCAGTCCACAATCGCATTCACAGTAAACTGAAACTAGAAGTCATTCAATTGCAGCCTCATGAGCAGATGTGTGAGCCAGCCAATGAAAACACAAGGGCTGGATTTTGCTTTCAGTGGCGAATGAATAGCGCCAGCCGATCGTTGCACTTGCACTTGCCCACAGATTTTCTATGGGATTTTGCTCTGGAACTTAATGTGATTGGAAAGGCATTTCAGCGCTGCGCCCTCTACAGGGCACCTGGGACCTGTGTGTATCTCCTTAACCAATCAGATTGAAGAATCGATCATGTGCAATGTAGCGCCTGAACCAGGAAGTGTTAGTTAGAATATCCATGTCAAATTAGGTACAGAAAGTGAAATAGAGGATAAGAAAGATGGGATTAAGAGATGAGATAAGAAAGAAAAAGTAAAATAAATTTACTTTTTATTTGTTTAAATCGCCAACAATAATTTAAATCTGAAATAATGAGATTCCACACTTGTAAAAGTTAATTTTCAGTGGCAGTAATTAAGAATTATCACGCCTTTAAAATTTACTTACACTGGAATGGACAAGCCCTAACCTTTTCTGGCAGATTTAGTGGGTATCTATCACATAAGTATTGCAACTTCCATGTGTTTCAATACCAAGTCTCAGTGAAATACCATTATAGCAAAGCTTCTGGAGGAACCGGGCATCTCGGACAACAACTTCCTGATTTCCACGTTTAACTGCGCATGTGTGGTCGCCGGAAGTTGCTGTCCAATTTACACTTTAATAACAGTGAGCACTGATAGCCTCATTGTTATTTCTACAGAAAAATCCAGCCCAAGGTGAAGAGTAAATTGGAACCTGTGAACGTTTCCCTCTACTTTTACTGGCTGGCTCAAATGTCAGCTGATGAGGCAGAGTTTGAATGAATTGTCTTTGGTTGCTAGCATTCCTGTGAATGCAATAGTTGCACTCCTTTGTTTGAGGACTGCTATTTTTCCCCCTATGGCAATCACATGCTGCTCATGAGGTGCACACTTAACCCAAGGCCACTGTAAGCAGGGGCGGGGGTGGGGAGCTGGAAAAGTTGAACCAGGTACTGCTGTTTAAAAATGAGGTAATACTGTTAAGGCCACATACTGTAAGATCACAACAGATTGGATGAAATGCTCAGTCCAGCCACATTCGAGCCAAAAGTTGGACACTGTTGGTGTAGGCCTGCTAGCCGATCAAGTGATTGTGACTGACATTTCAGTGTAGTGCTGAGGGAGTACTGCATTGTTTGAGGTGCTGTATTTTGGATGAGCTATTAAACCAAGGTCCTATCTGCATGTGGAGGTTGGTGTAAAGGATTCCATGGCACTATTCAAAAAAACAGCAGGGAGTTCTTTCGGTGTCCTGGTAAATATTAGTCTCTCAACCGGCACCAACAAAAACATAATGGCCTGTAATTTCTGATAGGAGGCTTCCTGCGTGCGGATGCCTCCTATCGGGAAAAAAATCTACGCCCTTACCCGAGGACCCGACTCTTCCGCTCCTGGGCCTCTCCTGGTGCGCACGCGCAAAGGCCCAGGTATCCCGGGGCGCTCGCAGTTCGCAAGTGTCCCTGGGATCACGTGGGTCAGGCGAGCTAATGGGAGAAGGGAATCCCCCTTCATACTTTTGACAGGTAGTATGAATGGGGATCACTGAAAAAAGACACTACATTAAATTAAAAAAAATTTAAATCACCTTTTTAAAATGAGTTAAAATTACATTAAATTAAATATTTTAAACAATTTAATTTTTTGAAAAAAATTTAATTTTTTTTTACAGGGCTAAAAATAAATGTACCTTTTTTAAAAGTATTTTTAAATTATAAATGAGTGGAAAAAATATTTTTTTACTTTTTTAAACTCTTATGCTGGTAAAAGCAGGCCTTACACCTGCTTTTACCAGGCGTAAGATTTTTAAGGGATTTCAGCGGGTGGCGGTTCTGCGGAAAGCGGAACTCTCCCCCCGCAGAGGCTCTTCTCCAGGGCAGGCGTGCGATCTGTCAAGAGGATTCTTGACAGATCGGAAGTGCCGGTTTTCAGCACATGCGCTTCGCGTGCCTGAAACCAGCACTTGCGAGGTCCCTACTGGTGTGTACACATAGAAACATAGAAGATAGGAGCAGGAGTAGGCCATTCGGCCCCTCGAGCCCGCTCCGCCATTCAATGAGATCATGGCTGTTCATCCAAATTCAGTACCCTGTCCGTGCTTTCTCCCCATATCCCGTGATCCCTTTAGCCTCAGGAAATATATCCAACTCCTTCTTGAATATATTTAATGAATTGGCCTCAACTGCCCTGTGTGGCAGAGAATTCCAGAGGTTCACCACTCTCTGGGTGAAGACGTTCCTCCTCATCTCAGTCCTAAATGACCTACCCCTTATCCTTAGACTGTGACCCCTGGTTCTGGACTCCCCCGCCATCAGGAACATCCTTCCTGCATCTAGTCTGTCTAGTCCTGTTAGAATTTTATAAGTTTCAATGAGATCCCCTCTCATTCTTCTAAACGCTAGCGAATATAAGCCTAATCGAACCAATCTCTCCTCATACGTCATTCCTGCCATCCCAGGTATCAGTCTGGTGAATCTTCGCTGCACTCTCTCCATGGCAAGAACATCCTTCCTCAGATAAGGCGACCAAAACTGCACACACTACTCAAGGTGTGGTCTCACCAAGGCCCTGTACAACTGCAGCAAGACATCCTTGCTCCTGTACTCAAATCCTCTCGCTATGAAGGCCAACATACCATTTGCCTTCTTAACCGCCTGCTGCACCTGCATGCTTACCTTCAGCGACTGGTGCACAAGGACACCCAGGTCTCGTTGCACTTCCCCTTTTCCCAATCTATTGCCGTTCAGATAATAATCTGTCTTCCTGTTTTTGCCACCGAAGTGGATAACCTCACATTTATCCACATTATACTGCATTTGCCATGCATCTGCCCAATCACCCAACCTGTCCAAATCGTACTGGAGTTTCTCTGCATCCTCCTCACAGCACACACGCCTACCCAGCTTTGTGTCAGCTCGTACACACCTGTAGGCATCAGAAATAACAGGCTATTACCACTTTTTAGTTAAACCTAGTTTGGTGAGTGCATTCAAAATGTTGGCACAAAACATTGGAGGCCATTTTATTAGCCAATCAGCTCATCACGGTCTGATTGGCAAATGAAGTACCTGCAGAGAACGGCTTATAGAGCTGATAAAAGTGGAGTGCGTTATCCACACTATTGCCTTATCGAATAGGAAAATCTACACAAAGGATGCCTAATGAAAACTAACCTAGTTTGAGTTTCGGATATGTTTGTGTATATGAATTTTTTGTGTGGGAAGATTAATGTACGTGTTTTCTCCCCCCATTATGGGGCAGCACGGTGGCATAGTGGTTAGCACTGTTGTCTCACAGCACCAGAGACCCGGGTTCGAATCCGGCCTCGGGCGACTGTCTGTGTGGAGTTTGCACATTCTCCCCGTGTTTGCGCGGGTTTTCTCCGGGTGCTCCGGTTTCCTCCCACAGTCCAAAGATGTGCGGGTTAGGTTGATTGGCTATGATAAATTGACCCTTAGTGTTAGGGGGATTAAATACGTGGGGTTACAGGGATAGGGTGGGATATGTGTTGGTGTAGGGGTTACGGGGATCGGGTGGGATATGTGTCGGTGCAGGCTCGATGGGCCGAAATGGCCTCTATCTGCACTGTGGGGTTTCTGTGATTCTGTGATTATTGTCCCCAGTAATCTTTGTCCAAGAAGGCAGACTGCAGACCTTCTTTCATTAGAGGTGTACCTCAACAGCAGGCTTCCAGAAACAAAAGACCACTTATTCAGGCCTTAGTCCTAATCGGGAGGTGCCTGAGACTAGAAAATTCAGTGCCCAACTGTTACTGTTCCAGTCTTGGCTAGTTCTGATTGCAACTGAGGGTCTAAAAAGAATGTCAAGGGAATGAAAACTTATGGCAGCTGGCGCTATGCTGGAGAAGGTACATTGTACAGGATAGATTAGATTGCTTATCAGATCTACAACAAAATCATAGGCAATTCGTTTGTGTAATAGTGGCCCTGAATCAAGTCAATGCTTGGGATATTGGTCCTCAAACAAAATATAGCAAGTACCTGTTTTAGTTAAATGGATCATAGAAAGCTAAATGATCAGGCTGACAAAAAAGCTATAGAATCTCCAATAAAGAGAGGCACAGGACATTGGGACTGCAGCGGCCCCCTGTGGCAGAGAGCGGTAGGGTGCAACCTCATGCACCTCGATTCTTCATGTGGAGATTTTCTGATCTTCAGTACTCCAGTGCAGCAGGTTACCAGCCACCTCCCTGGCTTTGTATCATAGAATAGCATGGGGTCAGGCAGAGGCACCAAAAAATAAAATTATAAAATAGAAGTAAAAAGATTTTAGTACAATCTTAGAGTACCATAATTTTCCCTATGCAAAGTACAAATGGAATACAATGATTGGTATCATACTGCTAAAATTGTGCTGTTATACAGAAAAAGAAGAGAGCCCTGGATGAAGCAGCAGCTGAGGGGGAGGACTCAGCAATGAATTATGCAGTTATTCCTGAGGAAATGTCTGAGGTAGTGGAGTTGGATGAAGACGAGTGAGCAGCATTTACACACTGCAGGGATCACTATGGTACAATATAATGTTAAACCTCCCTCCACTTCTTCTCCCTCTTCCATTCTCCATTTTATTTTTCCGGAAAGTGTCTACCGCCACCAAAGACAACTTCTGATTGTGTTGGTGAATTGCTCGCACCATCGACAGGGAGGGAACTTCTTGCATGCAGTGCTGTTCCATTTCTGCTAATACATGGATGAAAGCAACTTCAAAAGGAAACATCCAGAAAATCTTCGTTAACTTGGCGGACACCCTTCTTCCCATGGTATTAGCAACACATCAGCAACCAAAGCACCTTCACCTTTCTTCTGTTGATTATACTGCCGCCCTGTTCTCCATCAATATCTTTTGATAGACTAAGGGTGTATATTTGGGATTTAAACTTTATTTAACTGCTTGAATAAGTATTACAGTATGTTGTGTTTTTTTAATGTAAATTTGCAGTTAAGTTTCCAGTGACCTGTGATTTATTGTCATAATGTTGCTGCTCAGAAGGTGGAGTTCTCAAGGCACCATAACCACAAAGGACACAATTTAAAAAAAGGTTGAACATATCAAATTATTTTTTTACATGGTCAAAAGAGTTTGATAGCAGTATTTGAGAAGAATGGTGTGCATGTGGTGGTGACTTGTAAGTAAAACGGTAAACAGGGAAATTAACTGAAAAACACAGGACATGACTAGAATTACATAAACCATATTAAATGACAAGAGGATATGAAATAAATGAGATTTTAAAATGGTGTGAAATTTGACAGCTTAAATAATGTGTTCAAAGATAGTTTGTTACACACGTATAACCAAATGCATTGCACCATTTTGATACTTGTGTACTTATTCAGAGCAATGTATATTGTAAAACAGCAGTTACCATATAATTCAAATGAATTCTGTATTTTCTTTCCATTGCAGCTTGTTAGCACAAAGGGGTTTACATGCTGAGGAATGGCTGTTTTTTTTCAGTTGAGGAATGTTCACACCAAGAATTTTGCAGCTCAATGCTTGGTTTCTCTGGAAGAGTGTCACCAACAGACTTGCCCACAGTTATACCAATACCCTTTTACTGCACTGCGTGACATTTCTTTTCTCTGTATCTTACGCCAAGGACTTATAAAGCAGCCTAGCTTTCAGTCAGTGTTCTTTGGGAGACTAGGCTGAGGATGTACTGAACCCATTTGAGAAGCCAATAATTTGCTTCAGATGACCTCCACCATTTGTTCCCAGTCTCAGATTGGCAGAAGTTCATTTTACAGATTACTATTTTAATCCAATCCTTGCCTTCATTTGCTTCACTGATGAAAACATAATAAAAATGTTATACAGAAGAAAACCCTTTAATATTAATTGGGCAATCTCACTCTGGTTGTGAGTATGGAACCACATCAAAGAACTGTCTTTAATTTGTCACCAAAACTCATTGAGACACCAGGTGGATGGCTATTGAAAATGGTACAGTAGGGTGCACGCTTGAGGTTGGGATAGAAGTGCACTGTTGGGGCAGAGTAGAGGAAGCTTTACTCTGTATCTAACTGTACTACACTTGGCCAGAAAGTGTTGATGCTGTGATTGGGTGTGCAAAATGGAAGGTATTCCAAATTCCAGCACTGACTCCTTGAGCAGAAAAATTTAGGGGAAAAAAAAATCCAAAAAATTGCACAATCATCCGTTTGTAAATGAACAGAATACTGTTTGTAAATGAACAGAATACTGCAGGCGCAAAGTTGATGTAATTTGGGTGGAGGCACTCCAATATTGACATCTTTACTCAAAATGTTTGGTAAGCAACATGCAGGGGTATAAAAGGGCTTGACTGGAGGAGTGCTTCTGGCTAAGGGAGTGAAAACATTTTTAAAATTAGTGTAACAAGTGGTCAAACTCTATTGTGAGTTCCAAATATTCAAGAGTTGACTATTTTCTTCTACTTTCAGAAAACAAAGGATGCCCCTGGTCATTTTCCTTGCATTTAACCATCACATCACAAATCCCTTTGATATGACTCTTGACATTACTGTTGCTAAGTTGTTGGATGAGATATTTCATGTAAATTAAGTTTTGAATGTTGTGTGTAGTCAAGTAGAAACTATCCTCTTTATTATAACTAAACTGGTTAAAATCAAATCTCACCAAGCAGTGAATTGTTTAAAAAAAAAAGTACAAGTTTCCATCAATTATATTTAAAGCAGTCACTTATATACTATGTTTAATATGCAAGCATAATTTTAATATACCAAATATAGAATGTTCTTTCTATATATAATTTATGTATATTTTTCCATGGTAATAGATTTGAATCTAGTATTTTGGAACTTTGATCTTGTGCTGTTTTTTTTCAGTTGGCTACTCAATTAAAAATGATGTTTTCTCACCTTGCTTATGTTTTCAATAGTGCTGTATATAAAACTTTTGACATATAAAATAATATTCAAGATCCAAATTTCAGTCAACACCACCAGTGGAACATACAGCTGAAGAAAGTATGCCAACTGGGACTGCTGCAGAAAAAAACTAAGCATGTTTAGGACAGCACATGAATTGTTGGAGCTGTTCAGACCATTTTCCTGACAACCCCATGACATTGTGTGGGAGATGATTGGGTATAAAGCATCAACCATGATTCATGATAGAGAGATTGAACATTTACTCTAATAAGACTCTCCCATGTAGGTAGATCTATTTTAGAAGACAAACAATATGGTGGTATCAATAATTTTAATGATCAAGTACAATTAGTTACACACGGGGTAGGGGTAGGGGTGGGGGGTGGGGGGTGGAAGGGCTCACAGCAGGAGGCCTTACCCACCTTGGGTCTTCAGGGAGCCCTTCATCTACCCTGGTTCAATGAGGAGTGCAGAAGAGCATGCCAGGAGCAGTACCTGACATACCTAAAAATGTGGTGCCAACCTGGGGAAGCTGCAACACATGCATGCTAAATGGTGGAAGCAGCATGTTATAGACAGAGCTAAGCAATTCCATAATCAACTGATCAGATCAAAGCTCTGCAGTCCTGCCACATCCAGTCGTGAATGGTGGTGGACCATTGAACAATTAACGGGAGGAGGATGCTCCATGAATATCCCCATCCTCAATGATGGTAGAGCCCAGCACGTGAGTGCAAAAGACAAAGCTGAAGCGTCTGCAACCATCTTCAGCCAGCAGTGCCGAGTAGATGATCCATATCTCCTGAGGTACCCACCACCACAGAAGCCAGTCTTCAGCCAATTCAATTCACTCCACGTGATATCAAGAAACTGCTGATTGCACTGGATACAGCAAAGGCTGTGGGCCCCGACAACATCCTGGCTGTCATGCTGAAGACTTGTGTTCCAGAACTAGCCGCGCCTCTAGCTAAGCTGTTCCAGCCAGTACAGCTATAACACTGGCACCTATCCGACAATGTGGAAAACTGCCCAAGTATGTCCTGTCCTCAAAAAGCAGGACAAATCCAATCCGTCTACTCTCAATCATCAGCAAAGTGATGGAAGGTGTCATCGACAGTGCTATCAAGTGGTACTTACCAATAACCTGCTCACTGATGCCCAGTTTGGATTCCGCCAGGACTACTTGGCTCCAGACCTCATTACAGCCTTGGTCCAAACATGGACAAAAGAGCTGAATTCCAGAGGTGAGGCGAGAGTGACTGCCCTTGACAAAAAGGTAGCATTTGACCGAGTGGTATCAAGGAGCCCTAGTAAAACTGAAGTCAATGGGAATTTGCGGGGGGGGGGAACTCTCCACTGGATAGAGTCATATCTAGCACAAAGGAAGATGGTTGTGGTGGTTGGAGGTCACTCATCACAGCCCCAGGACATTTCAGCAGGAGTTGTCCTAGCTTCAGCTTCAGCTGCTTCATCTCACTTCTTCACATCTTCACCTTCCCTCCATCATCAGGTCAGAAATTGGGATGTTCGCTGATGACTGAGTGTTCATTGCCATTTGCAACTCCTCAGATAATGAAGCAGTCCATGCCCGCATGCAGCAAGGCCTGGATGATATTCAGGCTTGGGCTGGTAAGTGGCAGGTAATATTTGCACCCCACAACTGCCAGGCAATGACTATCTCCCACCGCATCTAACAATGACATCTAACCAATGGCATTACCATTGCCGAATCTCCCACCATCAATATCCTGGGGGTCACCATTGACCAGAAATGCAACTGGACCAGCCACATAAATACTATGGCAACAAGAAGCAGGTCAGAGGCTAGGTATTCTGTGACGAGTGTCTCACCTGACTCCCCAAAGCCTTTCCACCATCTACAAGGTACAAGTCAGGAGTGTGATGGAATCCTCTTCACTTGCCTGGCTGAGTGCAGCTCTAACAACACTTGAAGCTCGACACCATCCAAGACAAAGCAGCCCGCTTGATTGACACCCCATCCACCACCTTAAACATTCACTCCCTCCACCACCAGCGTACTGTGGCTGCTGTGTGTACTATCCACAAGATGTACTGCAGCAACTCACCAAGGCTTCTTCGGCAGCACCTCCCAAACCCACAACCTCTACCACCTAGAAGGACAAGGGCAGCAGGCACATGGGAACACCACCACCTCAAAGTTCCCCTCCAAGTCACACACCATCCTGACTTGGAAATATATTGCCGTTCCTTCATCGTCGCTGGGTCAAAATCCTGGAACTCCCTCCTTAATGGCACTGTGGGAGTACCTTCACCACATGGACTGCAGCAGTTCAAGAAGGCAGCTCACCCAACAAACGCAATTGGGGAAAAAAAGTCTTATTACCTAAATTGGCTCGTGTACAGCTTTTTATTGTAATCATGATCACATTTGTTTTTAATAAAGGAGAAAAAGCCTTTCAAGTAATTTGAGCAGCAATGTCCACTAGTTGCACAAAAGCATGAATATAGAAACTACTGTTGATAATAGTTGAATGCGCCACACACTCCAGTGATATTCCTTTGTTCACTATTTTTAGTGACTGTATTAGCCCATTGTTAACACCTATATAAAAATATCAAACACAAGCATATCATCACAGAAGTATCCCAAGTGTTTGTCCACTAATGTTGCCAATGGTAATTATCCACTAATGTTGCCAATGGTAATTGTCCACTAATGTTGCCAATGGTAATTATCCACTAATGTTGCCAATGGTAATTGTCCACTAATGTTGCCAATGGTAATTGTCCACTAATGTTGCCAATGTCGTCCAGCTGGGTGGGACTGCACTCGCCTGGTTCCATTTTTATCTATCTAATCGTAGCCAGAATGGTTTCTCTTTCCGTTCTCGCACCATTACCTCTGGTGTCCCCCAAAGATCTATCCTTGGCCCCCTCCCATTTCTCATCTACACATGCTGCCCATCGGCAACATCATCCAAAAACACAGCGTCAGTTTCCGTATGTACGCTGATAACACCCAGCTCTACCTCACCACCACCTCAACCCCTCCACTGTCTCTAAATTGTCAGACTGCTTGTCAAACATCCAGTACTGAATGAGCCGCTTCACGACGACATGCAAACCGTGATCCTGACCAACGGTTCCACCACAGACCCAATTCACATACGAACTGCGGTCAAGCAAGGCCATGTCATCGCACCAACGCTCTTCTCGATCTTCCTTGCTGCAATGCTCCATCTCACCCTCGGTAAGCTCCCCACTGGAGTAGAGCTAATTTACAGATCAAACAGGAAACTGTTCAACCTCCGTTGCCTCCAGTCCTGATCCAAGGTCGTCCCATCCTGTTGTCGAATTACAGTATGCAGACGACGCTTGCGCCTGTGCTCACTCGGGGGTTGAACTCCAAACCATCGACAACACCTTCACCGAAGCGTACGAGAGCATAGGCCTTACACTAAACATCCACAAGACAAAGGTCCTCTACCAACCTGCCCCCGCAACACAGTACTGCCCCCCGATTATCAAAATCCATGACAAGGCCTTGGACAACGTGGACCACTTTCCATACCTCGGGAGCCTACTGTCAACAAGGGCAGACGTCGATGACGAAGTCCAACACCGCCTTCAGTGTGCCAGTGCAGCCTTCAGTCGCCTGAGGAAGAGAGTGTTTGAAGACCAGAACCTCAAACCCGGCCCTAAGCTCATGGTCCACAGATCAGCAGTGATACCCGCCCTGCTGTATGCCTCAGAGACATGGACCATGTACAGCAGGCACCTCCAAGCACTGGAGCGGTACCACCAACGCTGCCTCCACAAGATCCTGCAAATCCATTGGCAGGATAGGCGCACCAATGTCAGTGTTCTCTCTCAGGCCAACATCCCCAGCATCGAAGCTTTAACCACGCTCGATCAGCTCCGATGGACGGGTCACATTGTCCGCATGCCCGATACGAGACTCCCGAAACAAGCGCTCTATTCAGAGCTCCGGTACAGCAAGAGAGCCCCAGGTGGGCAGAGGAAATGCTTCAAGGACACCCTCAAAGCCTCCTTGAAAAAGTGCAACATCCCCACCGACACCTGGGAATCCCTGGCCCAAGACCGCACGAAGTGTATGAAGCATTCGGGAAGGTGCCAAACACCTCGAGTCTCTTCGCCGGGAGCAAGCGGAAGCCAAGCGCAGGCAGCACAAGGAGCGCACGTCAACCCAAGCACCCCACCCACCCGCCCCTTCAACCACCGTCTGCCCCACCTGTGACAGAGACTGTAGGTCCCGCATTGGACTCATCAGTCACCTGCGAACTCATTTTTAATGTGGAAGCAAGACATCCTCGGTTCCGAGGGACTGCCTAAGACTGAATGAGCAGAAATTTCCTCCAACTAAATATTGGGAAGACTGAAGTCATTGTTTTCTGCTACCGTTCCCTAACCACCGACTCCAGCCCTCTCCCTGAGGCTGAACCAGACTGTTCGCAAGCCTGGTGTCGTATTTGACCGCGAGATAAGCTTCCTACCAAATATCTGCATCATCACTAAGACCACCTACTTCCACCTCCCGAACATCACCCAACTCCACCCTTGCCTCAGTGCATCTGCTAACGTGCACCAAGTCCTGTTCACCCATCACCCCTGTGCTCGCTGACCTACATTCGCTCTCGGTAAGCAACGCCTCAATTTTAAAATTCTCATGCTTGTTTTCATGGCCTCGCCCCTTCCTATCTCTAATCTCCTCCAGCCCCACAACCCTCAGATATCTGCGCTCCTCTAATTCTGGCCTGTTGAGCATCCCCGATTTTAATCACTCCACCAGTGGTGGCCGTGCCTTCAGCTATCAAGGCCCTAAGCTCTGGAATTCTCTCCCTAAACCTCTCTGGCTCTCTACCTCTCTTTCCTCCTTTAAGACGCTCCTTAAAACCTACCTCTTTGGCTAGCTTTTGCTCATCTGCCCTAATGGGGACAGGATAGGACAGAGTCAACATGGATTTACAAAGGGTAAATCGTGCTTGACTAATCTATTGGAATTTTTTGAGGGAGTAACTGGTAGAATAGATGGGGGAGAGCCAGTAGATGTGGTGTACCTGGACTTCCAAAAGGCCTTCGATAAGGTCCCACATAAAAGATTAGCATGGAAAATTGAGGCTCATGGGATAAAGGGGAAAGTTTTGGCGTGGATAGGGAACTGGCTGTCAGATAGAAAACAGAGAGTTGGAATAAACGGCTCATTTTCTGAATGGCAGGCAGTAACAAGTGGGGTACCACAGGGATCTGTCCTGGGCCCCCAGCTGTTCACAATTTACATTAATGACCTGGATCAGGGAGTCGGATGCAGCATTTCCAAATTTGCAGACGACACTAAACTAGGAGGGGGGGTGGGCTCAGAGGAAGAGACCAGGAAGCTCCAGAGCGATTTGGACAGACTGGGCGATTGGGCGGATAAATGGCAGATGCACTATAATGTGGACAAGTGCGAAGTTATCCACCTTGGGTGCAGGAACGGGAGGGCAAATTATTATTTAAATGGCAATAGATTGGGAGAGGGGGAAGTACAGAGAGACCTGGGTGTTCTTGTACACCAGTCACTGAAGGCGAGCATGCAGGTGCAACAGGCGGTCAAGAAGGCAAACGGTATGCTGGCCTTCATAGCAAAAGGGTTAGAATACAGGAACAGGGATACCTTGCTGCAGCTGTACAGGGCACTGGTGAGACCACACCTCGAGTACTGTGTACAGTTTTGGTCGCCTCATCTGAGGAAGGATGTTCTTGCCATGGAGGGGGTGCAGCGGCGATTCACCAGGCTGATACCAGGAATGGCGGGAATGACCTATGAGGAGAGACTATGTAGTTTAGGGATGTACACACTGGAGTTTAGAAGATTGAGAGGGGACCTCATAGAAGTGTATAAAATTCTGACAGGTCTAGACAGACTGGATGCAGAAGGAATGTTTCCCTTGGCGGGTGAGAACAGAACTAGAGGACATAATTTAAGGATAAGGGCTAAACCATTTAGGACAGAGATGAGGGGGAATTTCTTCACTCAGAGAGTGGTGAACCTGTGGAACTCATTGCCACAGAGGGCAGTGTACGCCAGCTCATTAAATATATTTAAGAGGGAATTAGATATATTTCTACGGGCAAAAGGGGTTAAGGGTTACGGAGAGAAGGCGGGGACGGGATACTGAATTAAAGGATCAGCCATGATCTCATCGAATGGCGGAGCAGGCACGAAGGGCCGAATGGCCTACTCCTGCTCCTATCTTCTATGTATCTATGTATCTATGTATGTAATACCGTGTCTTGAGTTGGACACATTTATAGCTCCTTTCCCTACCCCAAAAGCCACTTTCAGGTGATTACGTATAAATAAGCATCTGAATGACTTGTGTTCATAAGGTCACTTGTACACTAATAAATGTTTTTTAAAATAAAATACTAGGATAACAGTTTAGTTTAGGCAAAGTATGATTTTTAAAAACACGCTAGCCTAACATTGTACATTTTTAATTTATAGCAAACATAAATTTGAAAATGTCTTTCGTGTAGAATGTGACCATCAAACACGTGGTTATGACTATTTGAGGGGGGACAGTTCACTGCAAAGCACCAGCACTGTTCAAACACTCTGCACTACCTAGCTAACCTTACCCGATTACACACAGCCAGCTCAACTGATTACTTTTCACACACTTAGCATTTGAAGCCCACAATTTTAAGCACCATTTACATTGGAAAAGGGATACTATCTGGATCTTATATGCTGATATATATTGATGTGGGTAAGTAGCAACAGGTTTGTGATTTACAAGCTCCAACCGAGTATAAATGAGAAGATTGACCCTGCGCTTCACTAGATGATGTGTGGAGCAGCTTACCAAGAAAAGTAGCTAATGCTGTATTCATCCATTAACTTATTCCTATTTATCTAGCTTTCACTGAAGACTGAAATTATAGACATAGACAAAGATCAAATACGCCAGTGTTTTCTGTGGAGAGGAGCAAGTCATGATTTTATGTTCCTATTAAATAGTGAAATGGGGTTGCTGGCATTTTGTCCGATTTACATTTGAGGATTAGGGAGTTTTCTTTTTAGAATGCAGAACTTTCCCTCGGTTAGTCCTACGACAGGATGGATTTTATGTGGTCTATAGATGAACTAGACTTCAAGGAATGATTTCCATGCTTACATTTCTGATGCATTACACACCAAGATGCTGAATACATTTCTACCACCTACCCTCCCAATAGGTGGAATACTTACCTGGTAGATTGAGTATTCCACATCTTTAACTGAAAGTGAATGGTTTGTGATAATTACTGGTGTAAAATGTTAGCAACATGGCATTTTGGCTTATGGCTTGGTGCTCATTTTTGTAATTTTCTTTCAATATGCATTTGTTACAGTAGCAGGTCATTGAGGCAAATTCTTCTCTAGTGTTGTGATTCTCCTGGAAACTAATGTCACTATTAAATTACAAAACTGGAGAGTACCAATATTTGAGAATCTGGAGTGACAACTTTTAAGATTACCAAGTGTAATACCCACTGGAAATGTTATGTATGCTAAGTATGGTTATCAATCTTTGACTTAGACACTATTATCATTGTTATAAATCCCTGGGTTAAAGTTGCCCATGTGAAGGTACGGCAAGAACTTTTAAGGACACAATGTGACTAAGAGCATACTTTCCATAATTCTGCACCAGTATCAACTGTTGCAGACAGTGAGGCTGCGCAGTCTCCAGGCAGAAACCCCAGGAGGAAGGGGTGGAGTCGGGTTTTTTCGAGCGGGAAACGGGAGCGACTGGAAGAAGAGGGCAGGAGCTCTGAAAAGAGGGCTCAGGAGGCAAATGGCTGCTGCATCCCATCCCGGGCTTCCAAACTCGGCCGCCGCCCTTCGTAGTAGTAGCTCTGCATCCAGAACTCAAAGTGGGATTCAGTGATCGTGAAGAGAATTCAACGAAGGGGTTCGGAGTCGTAAGTCTTGCAGACATTATACATACCCTGAGCTCCAACTTAAGCGTGCCAACGAAAGAGTGCACTCGAATTTGGACACAGGGACAGATTCTCCTTTGAATCCATATAAATGGAGAATGTATGTTTATTATGTCTAGATTCATTCCAATGTATGCAAATGTCTAATTTAGGTCATTGACCCGTAATCTTCTTATACTGTCTGACGTTAAAACTATAAAGTAAGATAATTAGAATTAAGCCATTGTAGTAGTGATCTCCTTACTGGACTATAGAATACTGTCTACAACAGAGACCACATCTCACATATATCTAGAGAACCGTGAAGGGGTTACATTTTGGGGGCTCGTCCGGGATTGTGGTCTATTTATGTCAGTAAACTAACAGTATTGAATGCTCATTGCTAAGAGAGTGGTTTGTGGTTTCTACTGGGCTGTTTGAGCATAAAAGATGAATGTTATTGAGGTTGAAGCTTGGTGCAAACGGAAGCAGATAGCTACTACCCATGCCATTGTGCTGAATGGTGTTGCTAACGATGACCCTGATGATGTCTTGCTAAGGGCTCTGAATTGTGTCAAAGCCTTTGGAAAGGTTAGGATAGTTGAGTGCTGCTTGGATACAGCTACAAAGAAGCAGTTTGTGTTGATCCAGACATCAGAGAACCTGAGAGGTCATGGTTTACCTGAGGCAGTTGGGCTTTCTGAAGAGGCTGGTCCCTGGCCAGTTCAGTTTGTCCCTATTACTACTAAGGAAGAAGAAGGGTTTCAGACCAAGTTGTTGTCATTCTTGAGACAAGAAGGAAAGACTGTTGCTGATGTCAAAGGTCTGATAGGTCCTTCGGCCCTAGATATGAACACTCAGTTGGTCAGTGCCATTAGTTCTCTGGTGGATAAATGTACTAATCTGCCCTTCGAGGCTCAGGGATACCGTAAGCTCTGTATGTTCTCAGGAGTGAGACCAACTCCCAGTGGGGAAGAGGAGTACGACGCCTGGGCTGAGCAGACCCTGCCTCTGCTAGAGGAATGGCAGTGCAGTGACAATGTGAAGAGGCAGAGAATAGTAGAAAGCCTTAAGGGTCCTGCTGCTGACATTGTAAGATTCTTAAAGGCGCAGAACACCTCTGCTACTTCCTTTGACTACATGCAGGCTCTAGAAACTGCTTTTGGAACTACTGAAACCATTTCAGATTTGATGGTCAGATTCAGAAGCACATTCCAGTGTGAGGGAGAGAAGCTGTCCAGTTATCTGCTGAGAATAGACAAACTGCTGCATTGTATGTTACGGAAAAGAGGGATTGAGTTGCCTGAAATGAATCGGTTCCGCATTGAACAGGTTGTGCGAGGTGCATTGCTCGAAGACGTGACTGCTCTTCGCATACGCATGACCCATAAGTTGCGAGATCCACCTACCTTCACTGAGCTGCTAAGGGAAATCAGAGAGGAGGAGGATATGCTTCAGGCCCGGAATGTAGCAAAGAGTGCTGTGATGTCCAAGCTTGTGACTCCTGTTACAGTTCCTACTCCTAAGGGTGATGTCAACCCTGAGATGGAACAGCTGAAGAAGGAAATAAATGTAATGAGAGCCGAGATGGCATATTTTCGGTCTAAGCCCAACACAGAAAGGGATGACGCACGGGTGCAAAAGGTTGAACACTCTGCGAAGTCTAACAGCAAAATGAATGATTCTTCTAAAGGATATCCCCATGAAGGAGATAGACCTGGAGTCTTTTGTTATAACTGTGGAAAGGATGGACATTTCAAGCGAGAATGTAGAGGTGAGGAAAATCTAAAAAAAGTAAATGACTGTCTCATAAAACTTACCAAGAAGTCAGGAAACTACAAAGGGGCACAGTAACGGAACGGCCTGCTGTCCCTGTAGTTAAGACACGTTTCGCTAAGTGCAATAATAGACGAGGGGATATGAAAGACATCATACCTGAAGGTTTAGTAGGGCCGAGTTCTGCTGTATCTATACAGATTGAAGGCATTTATACTAAAGCTATCCTCGACACGGGTTCTCAGGTTACCATACTGTACAGATCCTTCTATGACCGATACCTGACGCATTTGCCGTTAACCCCAATCAGTCTTCTGCTGATCTGGGGCCTTAGTCCTGCTGATTACCCATATGATGGCTATTTGTCGCTGAGGTTGGAGTTCTTGGAAGCTGATGTAGGGACCACTGAGACCATTGATGCACTTGTGTTGGTTTGCCCTGACCCCATGGTGAAAGGTGAGGTTTCCACACTGGTTGGCAGTAATACACCCATAATGAGACGACTCCTGACAAGCTGCAAAGAGCAGGGAGGTGAAAACTTCTTGAGCACCAGACACATTCACCCTGTTTTCAAAAAGGCTTTTGAGAAACTGCCTGAACTTTCTTCCGACGTAGATGATAGCAAAAGAGGAACTGTGTGGTACGTTCGAGCCAAACCTATCACCCTGCATCCTGGAGGAGTGGCTAGAATCCCTGGGATACCAAAATTCCCTGGAACGCCAGGTACTGAAGCCATTCTGATAGAGTCACCTGATGATCCTGCAGAAGAGTCACGGTTTCCAAATGAGCTTCTGGTGAGACCAGAGTTGCAGACCCCGACAGCTGTGATGTCAAGGAGAGTTACAGTGACCATGAGGAATATGTCAGGCAAAGGAATCACATTGAGGAAAGGAATGCCGATTGCGCATCTGTTTCCTGTAAATGTACTGTCGTCACATGTGAAGGAAGAGTCCAAAGTTAACTCAACCGGAGATCTGACACCCTCCTCCTTCAACTTTGGAGATTCATTCATTCCTAAAGAATGGAAGGACCAATTAGTCAGGAAGATGATGGAGCGGAGAGGAGTTTTCTCTACTCATGAGTTTGATGTTGGTTGTAGTAAGAGTACTCGCCATTCGATCAGAATTACCGAGGATAAACCCTTTCGGGAGAGGTCTCAACGGCTGGCACCAGCTGACATTGAAGCAGTGAGACAGCACCTGTCGCAGTTAAAAGAAGCTGAGATCATTATCGAGTCCAGGAGTCCTTATGCATCTCCTATAGTGGTGGTGAGGAAAAAGAACGGAAAGATTCGGATGTGTGTGGACTTTAGGATGCTTAACAGACGTACTATTCCCGACCAATACACCGTTCCAAGAATTGAGGATGCACTGGCTTGTCTTAATGGAAGCAAGTGGTTCAGTGTGTTGGATCTCAGAAGTGGATACTACCAAATACCGATGAGTGAATCGGACAAAGAAAAGACAGCCTTTATATGTCCAGTTGGGTTCTACCAATTTGAAAGGATGCCACGGGGAGTTTCAGGCGCTCCAGCAACTTTTCAAAGAATAATGGAACAAACAGTTGGGGACATGAACTTGCTCAAAGTATTGGTGTACTTGGATGATATCATTGTGTTTGGGGCAACCCTTGAAGAACACGAAGCTCGGTTGCTGAAAGTGCTTGGTCGCCTGGAGGATGAAGGTCTCAAGCTATCATTGGACAAGTGTCAGTTTTGCCAAACATCCGTGTCCTATGTGGGGCATATTGTATCACAGGATGGAGTAGCCACAGATCCATCCAAGATCGAAGCTGTTACCACATGGCCCAAACCGAACACAGTGACTGCCTTGCGGTCATTTTTTGGGTTCTGCGGATATTACAGGCGCTTTGTGCAGGATTACTCCAAAGTGGCCCATCCTCTGAATCAGCTGCTGGCTGGTTACCTCCCACCAGCCGAGAGGAAGAAAAAGGCTAAAGGTAAAGAGAACAAGGACTACTTCAAACCCTCTGAGCCTTTTGGTGTTAGATGGGATGAGAAATGCGAAGAGGCCTTCCACACCTTAAAGCAAAGTCTTACTCAAGCCCCTGTGTTGGCTTTTGCAAACCCACAGCTGCCATATGTGCTACACGTGGATGCCAGTCAAGAAGGGTTGGGTGGTGTGTTGTATCAGGACCAAGGAGCAGGACTGAGACCTGTAGCGTTCATCAGTCGCAGTCTTACGCCATCAGAGCGTAACTACCCAGCTCATAAGCTAGAATTCTTGGCGTTGAAGTGGGGGGTGGTGGCTAAGCTGCAGGATTATCTGTATGGAGCGAAGTTTGAAGTGAGGACAGACAATAATCCATTAACCTATGTGTTGACTTCGGCAAAACTTGATGCCACCGGCCACCGCTGGCTTGCTGCACTATCTGCTTACGACTTTAGTCTCAGGTACAGACCTGGGAACCAGAACATTGACGCAGATGCTCTGTCTCGTCGCCCACACTACCAGAAACCAGAGTGGAAAGATGTTGCTTCAGCAGATGTGAAAGTAATGTGTCAGATGTCCGTGGTATCTGGACCAAAGAATTCATTTCATGCCCGAGAGATTGATCACTTGGGAGTGTCAATGCATGCTGTTCCCCAGGCATTTTGCAACCTTTCCAGTTTGGATGTACAAAACTTACCCATGTTATGTTCATCTGAAATATCCAAAGCACAACAGGAGGATCCCTGTATTCATGAGGTTTTTTCAGCTCTCCGTCTGGGTGATATTACACAGATCGACAAATCAAAACATCCTGACTGTCGTCTGCTCCTAAGAGAATGGGACCACTTGGAAATTAAAGAGGGAGTTTTGTGTAGAATCACTCACCCACCCATTAAACCATGTCATTCACAGTTGGTCCTGCCTGAAAAGTACAGGGAAATAGTGATGAAGTCTTTGCATGATGACGCAGGTCATCTGGGAGTAGATAAGACCTATGGGTTGGTCAAGGACAGATTCTATTGGCCGCGTATGAAGTCTGCGGTTGAGGAGTTCTGCAAGTCCTGTGCACGCTGTGTCCAGAGAAAGACTTTACCTAAAAGAGTTGCTCCTCTGTTTCACATGCAAAGTGATGGACCTCTAGACCTTGTCTGTATGGATTTTCTGTCCATCGAACCCGATTCCAGCAATACCGCAAATGTCTTGGTCATTACAGATCATTATACTCGCTATGCCCAAGCTCTTCCCACAAAGGATCAGAAAGCATCCACCGTTGCCAAAGTGTTGTGGGAGAAATACTTCATCCACTATGGGCTGCCAAAGCGAATACACAGTGATCAAGGTAGAGACTTTGAAAGTAGACTTATACATGAGTTGTTGTCCATGCTCGGGATTGAGAAGTCAAGAACAACTCCATACCATCCTCAAGGAGATCCTCAACCTGAGCGGTTTAACTGTACTTTGTTAGACATGCTTGGAACGCTGGATTCGAAGCGAAAGAACAAGTGGAGTCGGCACATTGGACATCTTGTTCATTCTTATAATTGTACCCGAAATGACGCTACTGGTTTTTCACCGTACTACCTCATGTTTGGACGTGAAACGAGGATGCCGGTGGATTTGTGTTTCGGAGTATCCAGTGATGGCACATCACAGAGAACTTACCTTAAGTATGTATCTGACATGAGAAAGGAATTGCAAGCTGCTTATGAACTTGCTGAGTCTGTTTCTGCCAAACAGAATAAAGGAAATAAGCAGAGGTATGACCAGAAGATCCGTTTTTCCCAACTCATGCCTGGTGACCGAGTTCTCATACGTAACCTAGGACTTCAAGGGAAACATAAGTTAGCAGACCGCTGGGCTTCTACACCTTACATTGTTGAAAGTCAAATGTCACAACTACCTGTGTTTCGGCTAAAACCTGCAGGTGGGAATGGACCCATAAAAATACTGCACCGGAATCATATCCTGCCATTGGGACAGCAAGTGCGTCTGGATCCGCCAGCGGATAATGAGCCGACACCTAGTAGGAGAACCCTGCAGAGAAGAAGAAGGAAAAAAATGAGAAACCAGGAAAACTTTGTTCCAGAAGACAGAAAACCCATGACACAGTGTGTGGATCATGAGGAACCTGATGAGTCGGAAGATGAAGAATGGGATCTATGGTACGACCTCCCAGAAAGACGCATAAGACAGAATCTGGATGAATTGTCTGGACCATTTAGCTCAGACTTGGACATGGTCTGGGAAGAACCAGATGCTTCCGAGAAGGAGATAAAAGAGACTGAAAGGCATGATAACAAAGGAACCAACGCCTCCAACGTAGTTGAAGGAACTGAAGACCGGGTATCCGAAATAAGGAGCTCACAGCGAGTTAAGAAGGTTCCTGAAAGGTTGACATACAGTACACTAGGAGTGCCAAGTGTAATGATAGCCCCTACGGTTCGATATGTTACCTCCCTTTATACATGGTTGGGAAGCATGCAACCGCTTATGTGTAAAGTTCATTAGTCATGGGGACATGCCTATATTTGGTAGGGGGGGAGTGTAATACCCACTGGAAATGTTATGTACGCTAAGTATGGTTATCAATCTTTAACTTAGACACTGTATTATCATTGTTATAAATCCCTGGGTTAAAGTTGCCCATGTGAAGGTACGGCAAGAACTTTTAAGGACACAATGTGACTAAGAGCATACTTTCCATAATTCTGCACCAGTATCAACTGTTGCAGACAGTGAGGCTGCACAGTCTCCAGGCAGAAACCCCAGGAGGAAGGGGTGGAGTCGGGTTTTTTCGAGCGGGAAACGGGAGCGACTGGAAGAAGAGGGCAGGAGCTCTGAAAAGAGGGCTCAGGAGGCAAATGGCTGCTGCATCCCGTCCCGGGCTTCCAAACTCGGCCGCCGCCCTTCGTAGTAGTAGCTCTGCATCCAGAACTCAAAGTGGGATTCAGTGATCGTGAAGAGAATTCAACGAAGGGGTTCGGAGTCGTAAGTCTTGCAGACATTATACATACCATGAGCTCCAACTTAAGCGCGCCAACGAAAGAGTGCACTCGAATTTGGACACAGGGACAGATTCTCCTTTGAATCCATATAAATGGAGAATGTATGTTTATTATGTCTAGATTCATTCCAATGTATGCAAATGTCTAATTTAGGTCATTGACCCGTAATCTTCTTATACTGTCTGACGTTAAAACTATAAAGTAAGATAATTAGAATTAAGCCATTGTAGTAGTGATCTCCTTACTGGACTATAGAATACTGTCTACAACAGAGACCACATCTCACATATATCTAGAGAACCGTGAAGGGGTTACACAATGATGACAGAAACAAGCTTTTGATTACAAGTTCACACTTAACCATTCCTCAAGGTCTATCCTTTTTACATATGGGATCAGTAGTGATGCTAAACTCTTTGTCCTTTCCAATGCATGTTTTTTGTGTGGTGCAGTGATCAGAATTGAACACCCATATGTTCATCCAATTTTGAAGTTGGATAGCATAAAAATTGGTTACCAAATTGTGAAATTGAATTGTGCTAATATCCAGAAAAATAGAACTTCCCATCAGTTGTTTCAAATAGAATTACAATCTTATTACCTCTTTTAGACATGTGTCTCATCAACTAAAAAAGCACATACAGTGAAAGGAGCAGACTCTTCCAACTGAATCCAGCTCATCTGGTTTACTTACTGTATCTGAAAGGAAACAGTCATGTAGGCTGGATTGAAACTTGATCTTTATACATTGGAACTAATTAACCTAGGTACAAGGCACCCAGTCTTCCATTTCGAAACATTTTGATGTTTTAATTCTTGATGAATCCCAGCTTAGATTGTTCAGCATTTGATTTGGCAATTGGGCCAACTCTGGTTTGACGCATTCCTGGAGATTTGATCACGTGACATTTGATCACGTGACATTTGATCACATGGCATTCAATCACGTGACGCTGCTCGCGATGCTTAATCGCATGACATTTGATCACGACATTTTCCTACTGTTTGCATACTGCACTTACCTTTAGTTGAGTTTAGCATCAACAAACCCCAAATAAAATGTGACTGTTTTATTGTGAGTTGAATAATCTATATATATAAAGCGGCTCTTCTGTCTGTCTGTCGGTCTGTCTGTCTGTCCGTCCGCCTGGTCTTGATGCGTTTGGAAGTTACAGAGCGTACCGACGCGCGCGTCGCCTCAAAAGAAAGCTTGCGATTCCGGACCGGTCATCGGCGTATTTACGTTTCGGCCGGACAAAAATCCTGCCCGCGGTATCCCAAAAACGTTCAGCGTTCCACTCATTAAGCATCTCATTAGCGACCGTGTGACCTCGAGGTCTTCCTACAGTTGAGTGTCGAGTGACTCGACGATTGACCAATCCTACGCTTCGGTGACCTGACCGGTCGACCAATCGGTGCGTGTGTGGGCGGGCCTTATCCTTCTGAACCGAGGTGAGTGGCCGCCATCTTGATTTTCCACGATTTTTTCCCCCACACTTTCTGTGTGTTAGGGAACTAAGGTAAATATTTGAATTATGTGTTAGGGAATTAATTAACAATTTATTTCAGTTTTATATTGTGTTTAGCAACCCCCCCCTCCCTCCTCCTCACCCTCGCGCAGGGGGGACCCGGTGCTGGTCTCCAGGCCCGCTGCAGGCAGGCCTCTGCTCCAAAAATTTCTCTATCTCTCTCCCCTCTCTCTCTCTCCTTCTCCTCTTCCCTCTCTCTCCTTCTCCTCTTCCCTCTCTACTTCCCTCTCTCAGGTTTGACGGTGTCGGGGCCCGAAGTGAGCCGCCCTAACGGCCGCCAGCCCGCGGGGTTTCCCTGCCTACTCCCCGCGGGCCGCCTCGCGCCGCTGGCACTGACCGCGCATGCGCCGCCCGCCCGCGAGAGCCCGCTCTGGCTTTTTTTTTAAACGGCAACCACGCATGCGCACGGCCGTTGCGCAGCCGCCTTGACGCCGGCACGCATGCGCACGGCCCCCGTGACGCCAGCACACAGCCTCGTGAGATCGCAGGGGGGGGGGGAGAGCCTCGGGAAATCGCGGGTGAGAGAGCCTCGGGAAATCGCGGGGGGGGGGGGGGGGGAGAGCCTCGGGAAATCGCGGGGGGGGGGGGGGGGGAGAGCCTCGGGAAATCGCGGGGGGGGGGGAGAGAGCCTCGGGAAATCGCGGGGGGGGGGGAGAGAGCCTCGGGAAATCGCGGGGGGGGGGGGAGAGCCTCGGGAAATCGCGGGGGGGGGGGGAGAGCCTCGGGAAATCGCGGGGGGGGGGAGAGCCTCGGGAAATCGCGGGGGGGGGGGGAGAGCCTCGGGAAATCGCGGGGGGGGGGGAGAGCCTCGGGAAATCGCGGGGGGGGGGGGAGAGCCTCGGGAAATCGCGGGGGGGGGGGGAGAGCCTTGGGAAATCGCGGGGGGAGAGAGCCTCGGGAAATCGCGGGGGCGGGGGGGGAGAGAGCCTCGGGAAACCGCGGGGGGGAGAGCCTCGGGAAATCGCGGGGGGGGAGAGCCTCGGGAAATCGCGGGGGGGAGAGCC